>NW_018238376.1:256093-285820 GCF_001263595.1 Phalaenopsis equestris | reverse complement strand
TTGGGATAGATACATAATTTGAGGTAAAGTGCTCTTCCATTTAAACTATGAAAATTATGGGGTCAGTTTGACCTCATCTTTTTCAAAACTAAATTTTTTTAACGTCCTTCCGAAGCAGGCAACGGGATTTCAATTCCGATGACCGACAGCTTCTTACGGGCAAACTCCACACCAAAAATAGTGCCGACAGATAGTATCCATTTTGAAGCATTCAATCTCTTATTCTTTTGCAGGGTATCTCATTGATTTTGCAATATTAAATGTAACCTTTAATCTCTAACTCTCATAGTTAGTTCTCCTTTCTCCACATCAATCAAATCTCTTCCAGTGGCTAGGAATGGTCTTTCTAAAATGATAGGAATTACTTTGTCTTCCTCCATATATAATACAATAAAGTCCATAGGAAAGATAAATTTATTGTCTTTTACCAAAACATCTTCTATAACTCCTTTAGGATAGGTAATCAAACGACCAACTAAATGAAGAGTTATAGGTGAAATATCTCTTAAGCCCAACCTTATGAAAATTGATAGCTGCAAAAGATTAATACTGACTCCTTAATACTGACTCAAAAGATTAATACTGACTCCTAAATCACATAAAGCTTTTCCTTAAAATCATTCACCATTATAACAAGGAATTGTAAAACATTCTAGATCTTTAAGTTTTTCAAGAAGCTTTGCTGAATTATAAACCTAAACTGAGTGCAACAATCTCATTATCTACAAACTTCCTTTTCTTATTAAGTTTTTCTTTCATGAACTTCACATAGCTTGACATTTGTTCCAAAGCTTCAACAAATGGAATGTTTATCTTTAATTACCTCAAAATTTCCAAAAATTTCAAAAAATTGATTATCTCAATGTTTCTGATTCAATCTTTGAGGAAATGGAGGCAGTGGTCTTTCTACAGTGATTTTCATTGGTTTAATAGGACTTTCTACTTCAAAATAAAAATCTTCTCTAGATCTTTTATTTTCCACCTCATCTTTTTCAACTTCAAGTTCTTGTTGAACTTTCTTTTCTAATTCTTTTTCACTTCTTAGTTGAATATCTTTAATTTACTATTTATTTTGATCTTTAAAATTTACTTCGGCATTACTTGGCATTGTTCCTGGAGGTTTATTGCTAAGTGCGGTAACAATACATCCCAATTGATTTTCCATGTTTCTGATTGTAGCTCCTTGACTTTTCAATTGACTTCTCATTTGTAATATCAATTTATCCATTCATAGTTTTCTTCTCCTTACACCGCAAATTATTAAATCTTATGGGGTATAAGGTTTATAAGCTTGATTCCCTTGATTTTTGGAGTTTCCCAATGGGTTAGAAGTATTGTTTCCGCATTGTGGATTTACAACATTTGAATTATTGTTACTCCAACTAATGTTTGGATGATTCTTCTATCCAGGATTATAATAATTGGTAGAACGATTGTTTATTGCATTTAAAGTCTTATAAGAAGATTGAGATTCTATCATTTGTCCTAATGAGTTTTCCTTAAACACAGGTGCTGATTGAGAATAATTCATTCCATATTGATCTATCTTCATTGATATAACAACTATTTGCGTAGCTAACATAGATATTGCATCAGAATCATGAATATTAGCTACTCTTTTTGTATTTACCCTTTCAGATGACCATTGAAAATTATTAGTAGCCATCTCTTCAGTTAATGAATATGTTTCATCTAATGGGTTTGACATTATGATCCACCAGAAACAGCGTCAATTATCTATCTTAGAGATCCAACCAACACATTATAAAAAGTTTGAAATCATTAACCAATATGGCAATGCATGCTATAGACACTTTCTAAGAAGATCTTTAAATCTTTCCCAGGCTTCATAAATTGATTCCCCTTCAAAATGACAAAAAGTTGAGCTATCATTTCTAAGCTTAACAGTTTTTAGGGTAATCGAACGATCAGCTAACTGAAGAGTTACAGTTATAGGTGAAATATCTTCTAAGCCCAACCTTCTAAAAATTGATAAGGACATAAGATTAATACTGGCTCCCAAATCGCATAAAGCTTTTTCTTAAAATCATTTGCCAATAGCACAAGGAGTTGTAAAACGTTCAGGATCTTTAATTTTTTCAGGAAGCTTTTTTTGAATTATAGCCCTACTGTCTTCACTAAGTGCAACAGTCTCATTATCTATAAACTTTCTTTTCTTATTAAGTATATCCTTCATGAACTTAACAGAGCTTAACATTAGTTCCAAAGCTTAAAAAATGGAATGTTTATCGTTAATTTCCTCAAAATTTCTAAAAATTTCTAACGTGTTTCTGATTCTTTGATATAGTAGCTATTTGGGCAGCTAACATAGATATTGCATTAGAATCATGAATGCTAGCTGTTCTTTTTGTATTTACCCTTTCAGAGGGCCATTGAAAATTATTAGTAACCATCTCTTCAATTAATGAATATGCTTCATCAAATGGTTTTGACATTAATGATCCACCAATACAACGTCAATTATCGATCTAAGAGATCCAACTAACCCATTATAAGAAGTTTGAATTATGGTGCAGACACTTTCTAAGGAGATCTTTAAATCTTTCTCAGGCTTCATAAATTGATTCCCCTTCAAACTGACAAAAAGATGTGATATCATTTCTAAGCTTAGCATTTGTTTAAGTTGAGA
Organism: Phalaenopsis equestris; assembly: GCF_001263595.1. Classification (NCBI taxonomy): domain Eukaryota; kingdom Viridiplantae; phylum Streptophyta; class Magnoliopsida; order Asparagales; family Orchidaceae; genus Phalaenopsis; species Phalaenopsis equestris. Next base: position 283,170 of record NW_018238376.1, on the reverse strand, counting down.
AACATTTTGATAAGAATTTTTGTAATAAGTCTCCCCATGTTCTAATAGATGCAGGTGTTAAGGAGTTTAACCACATCTTAACATTATCCTTTGATGAAAAAAGTAAAATTCTAAGCCTGACAGCATCATTCGACACTCCATCATATTTAAATGTAGTACATAATTCTAGAAAACTAGTAAGATGTAAATTTGGATCTTTAGTTGTTGTTCCTCTAAACTATATGTTTTGTACGATTTGGATTATAGCAAATTTAAACTAAATTTAATTCACAGCTACAGTAGGGTTTCTTATACTCAAATGAATTTCTTCTGCTGTAGGATTAGCATAATCTCATAAAGGTCTCTGATGATGTTCATTTTCATTTCCAATATTGTTTAAATTGCAAGCAATTTTCCTAAATTGATCTTTCTTTTTTTGTTGCTTCAAAATTTACTAACAATTCTCTCTAATTCAAAATCGCAAGGTACTAAATTTTTAGATCTTACACTATGCATATACAAACAAAACAAGTAATTAAAAAAAAGCAAACACACTTAAGTAAGAAAATGTTCAACACTAAACAACAAACACTCTTTATTTATTTTTTATATATTTTTAAAATAAAATAAAATACTTAATAGTACTACTTTTAGTTACTTCCCTGACAACAGTGCCAAAAACTTGATGGGCGAGGTAGATTTAGTGTATAAATTTTGCAAATATTTTTTAATATTAAAACATTACACATCACAAATATATAATAAATATGTAATAAAATCCCCACAAAAATACCTTTAATGAAAATAGTTTATCTTTTAAAACTCTTTTTAAACTAGCAAATCACCATTAAAATCAACACAAGTATACATATCGCTCAAGTAATAAAGAGCTCTAATGGAGTCCTAGATATCGATACCACAGGGAACTTAGAAAATCCTTCAAGTAAGTTTTTAAAATTATTTTATAATTTAAAAATTCAAAAATAAAAGTAAAGTGTGAAGTTTGAATATTAACTACAAAGGTAAATGCTATTTAAAATGCAGTTGAAAAACAAAGTTAACTAACTAAAAAATAACTTTCAAAAGTAAAATTACTTTCAATTTTAAGGAAGCATCCTTCCCCTTTAAAAATGAGCATATGGATTCTAAAGAAATTGAAATAGTTTAAAAATATATATAAAAACTATTTTTGTGTCAAATAGGAGCAATTATATTCTTACCCTCTTCCGAGTGTTATAAAGAACATTGACTATTCCAGAGTTTGGTCCCTAATTCCGCGGTAAGGCTGGGAGGATAACAGTTGTCACTCCAGAGCTCCCACTACTCCCTCACTTGAGGGCTAACAATCTCGCATCAGTTTATAGCAACTGGACCAAATTGGGGATTTTAATCTGTCACCTTAAAATCTCCAATTCTGCATCCAACAAAATATGTTTCTCATGGATGACATACTCTCCCACGAAATCAATTGTGATTCTCCTTATGTTGAAGAAATCATATCACTTTTCAAAACATATGTCTCTCAACAAGTTTTAACATTTCAATTTTCTAGATCAAAAAATAAATGAAGATCAGAGTTCAAATCATCACAATATATTAATATTTAAAACCGTAGAAAACAAAATCAATACTTCACAAAATCATATCTCAAATTAGGGAGAAGGATAAAAAAAATTACTTAGAATTCATGAGAAGGATACAACTAAACACAAATTTCATATATAAAAATAAGTTTATAAAACAAAAGAAATAAATAACACAATTTTTTTCACAATCCTTCCCAAGCATATCTTTATAAGTTCTCTCCAAGCCTTTCTCTCTTTACAATCCCACTCAATTCTCTCTTAGAAGTGCAATGAAGAAGAAATCTCTCACCTTCCCTCTCCTCTTACAACCTTAGAAGAAATTCTCCTCTCTCTCTCTCTCTCTCCTATCTCTCTCTCTATGAAGTCTTCTCTTTTTTTTGGGTTGCCTCCTTTGAAAAAGAATTAAAAATTCCCCTCCAAAAGTCAACTCTTTTGAATTCAAAAGATGTGTCATTTGATCCAAGAGACATATCCTTCATAAAAGAACATTCCAAAGTGTCTAGATGTATTAAATTACTCCAATAGGTGTGTAGATCTTGAATCCTTTTGAAAATTTGTGCAAAATTCATCTCAAACCACCTTAATTTGCAAAAAGTCATCTCTGGCGCATCATGCGTGTTGACCTCACTTTTTGTTAAGGATTAGTTTCCTCTTTAGTAGCCAGGGTCTAGCTATAGGACATTCTTACTGACTATTCCTAGAAAACAAGAAAAGGACCCCCACCATTAGAAATTCTAAACTCTAATTTTCTAAACTTGAAGTTCCACATATTAGTTCTCACTTCCAGCACTTGGTAGGTGGGTATGGGGGAGCTTAAGGGGCATCCCCACAGGACTGATTAGCCCTATGGTTGACTCTAGGTGTTGGTCTGGAGCTAGTTCTCTCACTGGCCACCACATCCCACTCACGACCCTAAACCCAAACTTGTTAACCTTGATCCCTTGATCTTGTGGAAAACTCATGTAGATGGTCCCTTAGACCCAATAGCCCTAAGCTAAGGTCTAGCCCACACTAGTACATGAAGTACCCAAAGTAGAGGATTGCATTGGTTCATAGCTCAAATAGGGTGGTTGACACCTCACTTTCATCAAAATACCAGACTTAGCCTTTTGCCCCCAAATTTACCCAATTTACCCAAAACACCCCCAAACCTTAAATTTGACATAAATTCCCAAATTTACCTAAGCAACCCAAGTTTGTCGAAAAATCATCTGAAACCATTTTAAACTTCCCAAATTGCCCAAACTTTCCAAAATTACCAAAATTCCCAAAATACGCCCAAATTTGCCCAATTAGAAAAATACCCTTGGTGGCTCAAACTTTATCAAAACTCTCAAAATCATCCCAAACATCTCCAAAACTAATTTTAGTCCCTTCAATTGAACCCAATTTGACTAATTTGACCAACATTTACCAAAAGCCCTAAATTGCATTTAAAGGCCCAACTACCCTAATTCACCCCAAATCTCCACCAATTTGAACCCGATCTTCTCCAATTTCAATTCTAAATTCAAATTCATCATGATAAAACTCAATTCAAACAAAATCCAAGTTTAATTGACCCACAGTTGAGACCAATTTCAACCCAAATCAAAAAGCCCCAATTTGGCCTAAAACCAAAATCCCACTTAATTTAAGCCCAAAATCCTTCCAATTGCTTAAATTATGCATCATAAACTCTTTTAAACAACTCCACACACCAAAATTTAACCCTTAATTAGCCTTGATCAAGCTTCAATTTCACTCAATTTCAACCCAAACTTTAAATCCCCAAACTTTGCCCCAATTTAGTCATGTGCCTGAATTCCACCAAATTGAATGCACTAACCCCAAAATTGGCACCCAATTAATGTTCAAATCTCTTCATCACTTCCTCTTACACCATTTTGAACCATCAATTTGGACTTAACCCAGCTCTAGCCTAACCTATGCCCAAGTATAAACCAAGATCCCAAAATTGACCAAGCGCCCAAAATTCCTTCAAATTGACCCACCAAATAAACTCAAAATCACTCCAAATCTTTTCTAAACTCTTTGTGAAAATCATACACACCAAATTACTCAATCAATTGAGTCCAATGTCATGGCTAGTCCAACTCAAACCAAACCCAAATTGAACTCATGCACCAAAATTGATTAATCCATATCTAAGTGACCAAATTAATGACACTACAACTACCAAATGGATCTTAATGACCAAGCTAGACCCAGCTAGCTCACCTTAGATGAGAAATGCACCAATGTTCCCTTGTATTTTACCCATTTTTGGCCTAAAATTGAAATATCTTCTCCATCATGCCATACTATTATGGGCTAACCATCACTAGCTACCCCCTGACCTCCTTGAGCCAAGCATCGGTTGAACTCTTGCCAGCCACCACCTCAGTCGCCGGAAGAAGCCATCCCAAAGGAGCCCCAAATGGCTAAAAGTAAAAATTTAACCTCCCCGACTTGGGTCACACCAATTGGATGCTTGAGCCTTTCTTTCCTCAAACTCAACATGCTTTAAAACCCAACTCCCAGCCCTAAGTTCCACCAGGCTGCCATGGCTTTAAATTAAGCCCTCCATGACCAATGACGAGAGAACTGGAAACCTTGGGGAAAATCTTCCAAAATCTCACCAAAGCTTCTTAAAACCATTCTAAGTGTAAACTCCCTACTCTCAGCCATCCATAACCACTCTATAGAGCCAATTTATTCACTAGAATTTGCCCCAAAACTAGGATAAATTTCTGCACAGCTCCACAGTGAACCAAACTTTAATTAATAGTGCACCCCCTATCCCCTAAGTGAGAGAAGCTAATTCCCCACAAAAGCTTCTTCACAGAGAGCCTCTAACATAGCTCTAGACAAATACTTGAATTTGAGCTTGATCGAAATCTTACCTAGACAATTCACCTGTGCCTAGGACATCATCTGGAGATTTGTTGGACCCAATCGAAGCTGCCACAAGAACTTTAACCTTAAATCGATTCTCCATACGTATTTACTATATTTCATACTGTACAAGCCGTATATATATGCTCATCTTGAGTGGATGAAGGTTTAGGAAAAAAATCCCATGCGTAAAAGAAGATCTTAAGGTTTTAATGTGAACGGTTATCGGGTTAGGTCACTTGGGGATGATGAACGGATGTCATCTGATCGCGCGTGTATTGGATGAATGGAGGAGATCAAGCAGACGAACCCTTGGAGCGAAAAGGCGGGCCGCATCACAACTGAGGTGGCTGGCGGCGTTGTATGGTGGAGCGCCACATGGTCTTTCGGAGTTGTCTATGATCCCGTCAGTACCGCTCGTTTAATTAGAAAAGTTTGGATTTATTTTATTTATTTATATAACAAAACTTTAAAAATCCATATCTTTTTCTAGAAAAATCATAAAAATAAAATAAAATAACCTTATTGCCCTGTGAACAAAGTAGAATAATATGGACTAAAAAAAAAATATTTGATGACACTATGATTTTTAATGAATTAAATACTCTCTAGGGTTTTTTTAATTCATTTTGATTAAACATTGCTTACCATGACTTGAAATTGTTAGGGTTCATTCCCTATGATAGAGGCTATGCCCACTAATTTTTCCAAGGTCAGAGGACATCTCTGTGTCTCTAACTCTAATTTTCAAGCTAAGATAACTATTTTGCTTTTTTTTAATTATATAAATAAAAATATCACTTAGAAAATTATGGGAAAAATTTAAATAGGTTTCCTATGGTCAAAGAAGCTTAGGAAAAATATCATGATGGCTTGAATAATTTTGTAAATATCTACATGTGCTTAAGTGTACATTTTTTGTAGTAATTTATGTAAATTAAATACTAATAAAAAATTAACAAACTCAATTCCACATTGTGCATAAAAATCATGTTTACCCACTGTAAAATTTAATAAATTTTTAACTAAGTTTGAGCACTAAAGTTGATTTTCTAAGAAACCATGTATTTTTATACAAAAATAATTATTCTAAATTAAATACAATTGGGAAAAATACGAAAAGTGGTTTTCTGAGTTCCTTGTGATCGGGAGTAGTTAGGAAAAATAAAAGCTATTTTTGATAAAATACTTGATTTTTGAGCTATATTTTGAATTAAAAATAATTAAAAATAGTTAAAAATGCCAAAAAATACAAAAATATTTTAGAATGTGGCTAATTATTCCCTGATCACTTAGAACTCATTAGGATACTTTTCTTGATTTTTCTAAGTTAAAAATAAATTTTTAAAAGCTTATAATGAATTTTTCTTTTTTTCTCACTAAAATAATTGTGATAAATAAATTAAAAAACATAAAAATGCAAAATGTGTTTCTTTGAGTTCCTTGGGCTAAGAGAGGTTTAATTAAAATATAAACAAAATTGTAAATAAAACATCTTTTCCATTCAAATTAAATCATGAAAATCAATAATAATTGCAAAATTAAATTAAAAATTTAATTCAAAAAAATCATGAAATTTTGCCGAAGTGTTTCTCTGACCTTAGGGCACTTCTAATAATTTTCTAATAAAAAAAACTTTATTTTGGATAGTCAAGTAAATCAACATTGAAAATACTACCTTTTAAATTTAAATAATTATTTAAATTAAATTAAATTTTGAAATCCACATTTTCTCCTCTGATGCTTTAATTGTCCCATGGATGGGACACTCTAAAAATTTTTAAAGTCATTTGAATTTTGATTAATGAGTTATGAGATGGAGAGCCCCAAAGGAAAAGGAGTAACTTTAGGTTTTGGTGCCTCAATCAAGATTTAGGATTAATTTAAGAAAGATGGGTAATTTTGATCATAATGAACATGATTGGATGATTGTAATACAATGGTATTAAAAGCTAGGAACTCACTTACCACCTTTTCTATAATAAGAACAAAATTGTAATTTCCTTAATTATCATGAATTATCATGACTTGGAATTATCATGACTTGGAAGTCAATAAAAATTAAACAATTCTCAAGTGATGGCTTTGAGTTAGAAAGATAATATTTCATTAATTTTATGCCCATAATTGATGGCAATGTGATCTTGTAAAAAAAATGCATGTTTTTTAAATCAAAATTCTGGATTAATCAAAGGGAAGATGGGTAATTTTGGTCCTATTGAACATGTTTGGATGATTGAAATACAATGGATTAAAAGGTAGGAACTTACTTACCTCCTTTTCTACAATAAGTACAAAATTATAATTTCCTTAATTATCATGACTTGGAAGTCAATCAAAATTAAACGATTCTCAAGTGATAGGTTCAAGTTAGAAAGATAATATTTCATAAATTTTAAGCCCATAATTGATGACAATGTGATCTTTTAATAAAAATGCATGTCTTTTAAATCAAAATTCGACGAACTTACCATTTCACTTATTGAGATTATTTAGGGCTTGGTAGTGACCTAGGCTTGATATTTAAACTCATTTGATTGAATTTAGAAGATAACATGATTGATGATCAACACCCTTTTACACTACAAGCCCGTTTTCAACTTTGGAAACTAAAACCTTTACTTACTTAAATTTGCCTAAGAGGTATCCACCCACACAACTCTTAAAAGAAGTATTGATTAATTACTTGAGTGTCCTAGCCTTGGGATAAATAAAACATCAAGTTTACTAGAGCAATGGGATAATCTTAGCTTAACCTTAGATGATTAATAAAATGATACGATAAGTTTAAAATGAACTCAAAATATTTCAAGAAATCCTTAAAGTGATTTAGGATCATTCTGCAAGCAATTTGGAATCTCTTGAATATCTTGAAGGGCAAATTGAACTTGCTATATTTAGTTCTAAAAGCATCTACTAAAATCTTCCAAGGCTCAATGAAGTCATAAATTAGGGATTGGTAGCTATACCTTCATTTACTCATGTAATTTGAATACCTTGCAAAATTCATTTACATGTTGCCAAAGCTAACCTTTTAGGTGAAGGAGCAGGAAGAATCGATAGGTAAACTTTTAAGTTGCTGCATTGCAATTTACTTTTATTTATTTGCACCTCTTGTTTCCTACTTATAAACTTGCATGTCAAACAACAAAGTCCCCCTGCATGTCAAAACCAAATCTAAAAAAAATTAATTAAACTAGATAAAATTCACCAACACAATAGTCAAAATATAAGATAAATCAAAATTGAATCACAAATAAGACAAAACAAAAATTGCAACTAAATTAAAAGGTCTTTATCGAATAATTGGAAATCCTTTGGAGGAGGTAACCTACGGTTGTGAACGAGATTTCCCATTGTCTAAATGAAAGTATGGAGCTCATTAAGTTGAGTTTAGTAAATTCATTTAGACTAAATGAATCCGAAAAAAAAAATAGTGGTGCTATAACGAGGGAACCGCAGGATCCTAACCGATGTCACTAATCAACTTTAACATGCCCCATAATATTTAAATAATCATGACCTAAGAAACATTTGATTTGACATTATGACATGACACTTTAGAAATCTTAAACTCATCACGATAAGCAGCTTGGAGCTAGCATTGTGGGCAACACGACCATCTTCAATAGCAAAACATGTCTACATCAGCTAAGACTTTTTTTAGAATTAAACAACAAGCCTTAGGATTTTGAGATTGTTCACCTAGTGTGATATAAATCCTCAACCTTATCTTTAGACCTTTGTATACCCTGCTATAGAATTTAAGCCCTAACCTGTTTTAGAATTCTGAGGTTTTCATCCGTCACGACCTAAATCCTCATAGCTTCCAAGATATTTATGTGATCGTTCCACATAAATGTAAGCCCTAATTAATAAAATTAGCAGGATGAAACATTTAAAAATTTCTCCTCTAAATTGAAGCCAAATTATAGGATAGCTTGGGAAGTCTCTGAGGTTCTCCGTAGGATCCGTGACATTCCCTAGTTTTTCTTTGTTTGGATTCCTAAATAAATATTTCAAATTTGAGCCATTCCCCTTTCACACCTCTCTATACGATCTCATGACAAAGTCTATTCCTTTGACCTCTTTGAAGACAATATCCCTTGATTTTTATTGAGAGTTTTCTTAGGTAACTTTGGTTATGGTAACTTTGGTTATCTAAGATCAGATCTAATTAACTATAAGGACTTGCCTTTATAGGAAACTTTTAAGAACCCAACTTAATATAAAATCTATTTATTTTTTTCATGTTAAATAAAAGAACTTGTCGGATTATAATAAAATTGTTTCCCAGACCAAATGGATATCGTATATTTTTCAGTTTATTTGATTTAGCCTCACCCTCGAGTCTTGTGTTTATCTTCCAGGATAGTTACCTAGCTTACGGTGTAGTACTCTTTCATTTGAACTATGAAAGATATGGGATCAGTTTGAATTCATATTTTTCCAAAAACTATATATATATATGTAAATAAATTAAAATGTCATCCCGAAGCGGGCGACGAGATTCCGATTCCGGCGGCCGACAGCTTCCAACGGGCAACTCCTCAACTCTTTAGTGTTGACGGCTTCTGGTAAGTCCACTGAGGAATAGTTTCTCTCTCTATTCAAATAAGGGAATATTGTCTTCATACATTGGTAATGTGTACATGTCTCTTTTGGACCAGCTTACCCTTCTTCGGTTGGCATGCTTCACCCATTTCTTTCTTGAGGAAGTACGGCTAACTCTTTCAAACTTCAAGACCATTTGTTCAACCACCTTTGAACATAAGGGTTCAAGAGCTAATCTTTCTATGGGTTTGGACTGCCAATAGGTGTGTTGGTGGACTAGTTCCACCCGGGCGATATGTGTATAGAAGTCGGTCCCGCACTGGGTCCTTAACTTCACTTTCCCTTTCGAGTTAGGTTTGTTACTTTGTAAATTAAATCCAATTGTGTCGTGTTGCACTTTCTATTTAAATCTTCTTTATATAATTAATTAAATTCTCCTGTTTCAAAATTATTTTTACTAAATTCCAAACTATTTTTCACAAACTAAAATTAAAATAAAAACTTGCCTAGTCTATAGATCGACCTTTGTTAATTTTTACTGCCCGCACTAGAATTACAAGGTATTGTCCAAATTACTAACCCCATAATTTTTTTTTGAAGCTGTTGCAGTAGCATTCCTTACACTCACTTTCTCGTGCAACCTGCCAACAGGCCTTGATGTCAGCAATGTCTCCCCCACCTTCAAGTTTAGAGTTGGATTTGATGAACTTGAAGTCGTGCTCGGAAAGGATCCCTTTGTCATAATGAATGTTACCGCTCTAGAAGTTCAAGAGATGCCTATTGAGTTCAACCTGAAATGTCCTCAGAATTTCCCTTCTTACAAGAAGGTGAAGACTACTGCCTCAGCACTTACGAAGCCTGTTTTTCCTGCTTCTGCTAAGGGAAAATAGGTCATGATCGTCGAAGATACAACCAAAGGATTTACCGCTGTTCCATCAGTTTTTGAAATTGGATCGAGTTCAAAGACTATGACATTAACTTGGTCACAAAAAAGAAAATGCAGCTAAAAGTCTCAAAGGGCTACTAAAGCTCAGATTTATGAGGAAATGTCTGTTGATGAAATTCCTTGCCAAGAGGAATTGGAATTTCTGGAAACCTATCAACTTCTACAAGGGAGTAGGTTCCATCTCTTAATGGACATCAATGGAAACAAAAGTATACAGAAGATTGCTGCTACTTTACAGTTACCTCATGGACATGGTGGGGAGAGGAAGAAGCCTGCTCCTATCATCCATGTTAGCAAAGTGTTCTAGAGACTAGTTGACATAGAGGGTTGTCCAGTCAGTGAATTACTTAAACGAGTGGGATGTGCAGTATCCCCTCGCATGAAGAAAGAAATTCTAAGAGATGTCAGATCTGCCAGACGATCTCAAAGACAAACCGAAAGTTTGCTCACTCGCATTTGTCAAGTTTCACCTAAGAAGTAGAGTTAATACAATCATCATCACCACTGATTCTACTTTTACTACTCCAAACCGGCAGGCCTTCAACCAGTTAAGTCACATCTAGGTCTGAGAATTATACCAATTACCAGCCAAAAAGATGTTTCTAAAGTTTCAAAGGAAAATATTAAGAGATTACCTGATACTGTATCTGGTCTTCACCATCGAAAGCATACCTCTCTTTGACATGCCGATGCCTCAGTTGAGACACCTGTCTCATGACATCACCGATGAGGACAAAGGTATGGGTACGTATGTTCATCATACCGATACAGTTCAATGAGCTTGTAGGGCAGGATCATGGAATGAAGCAAGGGTCTGAAGGATCTGACATAGTCTCAGTTATTGCTATCAAGTTGGATGAGAAAATGGACGATGTTCAACAGAGTCTCCCAGAACTTAAGATGAAACAAGAATCAATAGTTGAAGAAATGGTTGAGAAGCTCAGGGTTGAGATTTCGAGATTTCTAGCTCAGGGTTGAGATTTCTGAGTTAGCCCAAGAACATGGAGTTTCTGTTGATGATGATGATGAAGATTTTGACTTTAACGATTATCTTGATGAGGATTTCATGGATATTTATGTCATCAAAACCATAGTTGTTGCATCTGTATGTTACGCCCAACCTCTCGTTGAAGGGAACATCATAAATGATATGTGTAGGGTTGCTCTACTAAAGGATGAGAAACTAGCGAATTGGAGAAAAGTATGGAAGAGATGGCCACTTCAATGGCTATCATGGCTACAGTTCATTGATAGTCTCAAGCACAACAATTAGCTTCTCCAGAAGTCAATTAGCCATAGATTGTACGTATCACAGACAAAAGGAGAGAAGTCACCTCAGCTAACTAAGATGATCAATAGAAGGAAGATTCTCCACCAAGCGTCATACCAGAAAAAGAATTAAAGAATTTAAACAAATGGTCTGGTTGAACAAGTTCGTGATGCCTTAGTACAATCCAAAGGAGGTGCATTGATTTTAAAGGGTAGACCCTACCCAGAATACCCAGAAGAGTTCGATGTCGTACCCTACCCTAAAGGTTTTGTGTCACCAAACTTTAAGATATTTGACAGGACTAGAAATCCCAAACAACACATAGCGCATTTTTGAGCTAGTTGTGGTTATACCGGAGGTAACGAAGCCTTGCTTTTCCATTAGTTTGTCAGCATCCTGTCAGGAATAACATTTGATTGGTATGCCGAGTTGCCCAATGGATTAGACAAGATATTTGTCGAGTTGGAAGAGTTATTTTTAAACAAATTTGCCGGAGCGCAGCATCATGTTTCTATTAGAGATCTCGTAGAAGAGAAGCAAAAGCCTAATGAGACTCTAGTAGATTATATCTTAAGGTGGAGAAACCTTAGCATTAAATGTGAACCTCAGCTACAAGAATATCATGCGATTGATATCCTACTCAAAAGCATCCATGGGCTAGTAGCTTTCATGCTTATGGGACTCACCATCAAGTATTTCGAGAAATTACTCAGCAAAGATGAAGTTAAACACATAGATTCCAAGGAGAAATTAGAAAAGGTTAGAATTGCTTGAATATTTGAGAAGAAGTCCGGGACAATGACAACAGTTGATAAGGAAAAGTAGCCAATGAAGATACAGGCAGAACATTCTCGTCAAAGTTCTTAGTCATCATCACAACATGGTCAACAAGGAACATAACAATATGGCCAATCTAGCCAGCACTTGCATCAAGGAGGATCACATCAAATGGAAAATAATAAGGGTATGACTCTTTTGAAATGAAAGAAAGCAGTATATTACTTCAAAGATGAAGTTATACCCAGAATGTTCAGATGTCTAATGAAGAAGCCTGAGTTCAGATTGTCAGATACAATCTGAGGAAGTTGACGAGAAAGATCATCCTAATTATTGCCCATACCACAGGATGCTTGGACATACTATAGAGGAAGGTTTCATTCAAGGATTAATCTTCAAGGATTAGCTTGAGAAAAATCTTAAAGAAGGGAATATAATGATCCTGAAAGAATATTTAAAAGAACCTGAAAAAGGATCTGTAAACATGATTTTGACTGAGCTGATCACTCCGATAAATTTGTATTTAAATAAATAAGGTGGAGTACAGTTTGGAGTAAATCATCCAAGAAGATACTGGATCAGGTTCAGATTGCTTAAGCTCAGGCAACCATTTAGAGTCTAAAGCTTGCACATCCCAAGATGGAGATTTCACCATAAAAAATGCTGTAACCAGAAGAGAAGCAGAAGAATGATGTCGTGACGATTGATAGCACCGGGAGTGAGGAATTGAGCATCATGGCACACCACTCGCCCTAGTTTGGATCTCTCCGATGAAGAGGAAGCAACAAAAAATTTACCTACAACATTGCAAGAAGAAGAAGAAATCACAGAAATAAATCTAAGGAGTGGTAAAGTGCTACCCTCGAGGTTAGCTTCAGTGGATAAAGGAAAACAAAAAGTAACTCAAGAAGAGCTATGCCCACTTTCACCAGAGGAAGAACTACATAATCAAGTAAAGATCAGAGGATTGTATAAAGTGGATTATAATGTGCTAGCTCTTCTTAAGAAGTTGCTCATCAAATTAAGCATCTATGGTGCTCTAATCTTGTCAAAGAGATGAGAGAGTCTCTGGTTATAGCCTTGTTTGACCAAGAAATTGACTTAGAACAATTGGCTAGCACATCCTTGGATGAAGTTTGCTCATTCAGAGAATAGTCTGGGATAACCTTCACAGATGAAGACTTGTTACTTGGTATTGTCGAACACAACCGATAGCTATACATCTGCGTTAAGATTGACAGATTAATGTTATCCAGAGTTTTGGTAGATCCTAGAGCATCACTCAACCTAATGAGTCTATGGAAATTGACATATTTGGATATTAAAGCTCAAGGGCATACAACCGACAAAATGATGCTAAGGGGCGATTCAACCAAAAGGGAGAAAGAGCCCTTGGATCAATTACATTGCTTATGAAAGTTGGAGAACTAGTAACAACGAACTAGTAACAACCAACCATAAAATTTCATATCATCGATGCTGAGACCTCTTTCAATTCTTTACTTGGTAGACCATTGATTCATGAACACAACATGGTTCTGTCGTCTCTGCATCAGTGCATCAAATACTACAAGGAAGGATAAGAACACTTCATCAAGGGTGATTTTCAACCATTTTCAGTCCATAAAGTTGGCATTCATGAAGACACTGCCTACTATACGCCTCCACAGAAAACTATCTTCTCTTGTGATGTTGTGACAAATAAAAGTGAAGCTTAGAAGGATCTCAAGGGTGAAGCCATTCAGCTCCACTTCAACAATCTTCCACCACTCGTTTGCAACGAGTTGGTGGGGGTTCGTTGAGTTCGCGCACTCATGGTCGAGGCCACAGACATGGATGAGGAAGAACCACTACAATTACTGGATGGACTAAGAAGACTAGGGCTGTCAAAAAAGCTCGTTGTTCGCGAACAGTTCGTGTTCGGTTCATCAATGAGTTCGTATTCGATTCGTTCGATAAGTAAACGAGACAAACGCGAACAAATTTTTTTCGTTCGGTTAGTTAAACGAACCAAACACGAACAGTGATGCGTTCGTTCGTGTTCGAATCGTTATTGTTTGAAATATAAAATAATATAAAATAATTATCAAACTGGCCCGTCGTTCGCGAACAGCTCGTGTTCGGTTCGTGTTTGACTCGTTCGTTAAGAAACGAACACGAGCTTATTTCAAACAAACTAAATTTTAAACGAACCGAACACGAACACAAGCTTTGTTCGTTCGTGTTCGGTTCGTTTACACCCCTAAAGAAGACCATCAACAATGATGATTTAGAAAGCTCCGAAGAGGAAATGATGATTATAAAATAGAAGAAACCATAGTATGAGATATCCTTTGAAGATGTGGAGAAAAGTGAATATGAGTTGATGTATTATTGAATCAACCCCTATGTGAATGTCATAACCCTTACTCTAATTCCCCCTCAAAAGGTTGAGAGTTTAGAGGTCGAGGAAGTTTATAGCGTTGGTTTAAAGCCGATCAAATTTTACCATGCTTCTACTTCTGCTGATCTAAAAAATTATGTAAATATGGATGAGGATTCTAATGAATTAATGGAATTAACTTTTGGTTACTTTTGTCCTTGTGTACAAAAGTTAATTCAAAAGGGATATTTTCCAAAATAAATGCCAAAAGATAAGTTACAACTTTTTGAAAAGTTATGGAATATTAAAAGTCAAACTCTGAACTCGAAAGAGGGTCTCAGATTTGGTACGTTAGGACCAGTCGCTGATTCAGAATATTGTATGGTTGTTGCTAGTGAATCAGAAGAGGAATACCTCAATGTAGAGGATGTTTCTCAAGATTAGTTAATAGTAAATGCCCCGCTAGAATTTGAGGAAGAAATTGAATCAACTATTAATGAATTGAAGGAAATTAACCTAGGGACTGAGGAGTAGCCTCGACCTACCTTTATAAGTTCCTTACTCAATGAGGAAGAATCCACAAAATTAGTCAAATTATTGTTAGAATTTAAGGATTGCTTCGCTTGGAGCTATGATGAAATGGAAGAATTATCCCCAGAAATCGCAGTGCATAGGCTAGGGGTGGACAGAGATATGACCCTGGTAAAACTATTTCCCAGAAGAATGTGCCTTGAGATAGAGCAACAAGTCAGTTCCAAAGTGAAGAAATTAGTAGAGGCTAAATTTTTAAGAGAAGAGTAGTAGCCCACATGGTTAGCCAATATTGTGCTAGTTAGGAAGAAAAGTGGACTAATCCATGTTTGTGTCAAGTTTAGGGATTTGAACATAGCCAGTCCAAAAGACAAATTTTTGTTGTCAATACCAGCAATGATGGTGGACATCCCTTTGACACATGAGATTTTCTCCTTCATGGATGGAGCATCAGGATATAATCAAATCAAAATGGCTTCAAAGGATGCAACACTTACAACTTTCAGGACGCAGATTGGGATCTTTTGCTACACAGTGATGCCCTTCAGATTAAAGAATGTCGGAGCAACATATCAACAAGCTATGATGAAGATCTTTGACGACCACATTCACAACCAAGTGAAGTTGTAAGTGGAGGATTTGTTCATTGGGAGCAAACAAAAAATAGACTATGTGTATGATTTGAGGATCGTTTTCGATAATTATGACAATATCATCTCAAAATGAATCCCTTAAAGTGTGCCTTCGGCGTCACCTCCAGAAAGTTTCTAGAATTTGTTGTCCGTCATTGGCGAATTGAGAATGACCCAAATAAGATTAAAACTATCTTGGAAATGCCTTCTCCCAAAAAATTGAAACAACTACGCTCCTTCCAGGAAAGGTTGGCATATTTGGGTTGCTTAATCTCTAATCTTTGAGGTAGGTGTCAGTCCTTCTCGGCATTAATTAAAAAGGATGCCAAATTCATTTGAGTAGAGAAATGCCAGCGGGCCTTTGAGGAAGTCAAAAAATACTTAATGACACCTCCTATTTTGGCAGCCCCTATCCCGAGAAAATCTTTGGCACCTTGTAGCATGGCCTTAAATGACTCTCTTGGAGCCCTGTTTGCTCAGGTCAATAACAAGGGTAAGGAAAACACACTCTACTACTTGAGTCGCCGTCTAATACTGAAAGAGGTAAAGTATCAGCCTATTGAGAAGCTCTATTTTGCTTAAATTTTTGCCGCCCAAAAGATTAGGCATTACATGCCCTCTCATAAAATTACCCCTATTTTACAAGTTAATCCATTGCAATATTTGATCACCCATCCAACACTTTCCAGACGTCTAGCAAGATGTTCAATGATTTTATTGCAATTTGATATAACTTTTGTTCCTATCCATCAAGGGACATATTTTACCATATTTTCTCACAGTACACCCACTTCCAACTATGTTCCCACTAAATGATGAGTTACTAGATGAACAAGTATTACAAATGGAATTCTCCAATGCGCAACGTTGGGAGATGTACTTTGGTGGAGCTTCATCAACCATAAAAGATAAAGGATCAGAAATAATTATAAAGTAAGGAAATGGTTTAATGTTTATCACGCCAGATAAGGGCATGTTGAGATTCTCCTAGTACCTGATAGAGCGCTGCACCAACAATGAAGTAGACTATGCAACACTAATCACCGGGTTAGAGTTGGCAATCTCGATGGATATAACAAATATTGTCATCTATGGTCACTTGCAGCTCGTCATCCAACAAGTCACCAGAAAATATAAGATTTTGAAGAAAAGATTAGCAGAATACCACCGATACATGATTAAACTACTTGAACAAATCTCTACTGTGACTTTATACCTGATTCATCGGGGAGATAATGCCAATGTCGTTGCTTTAGCAAAACATGCTAAAGAATTGGCGTGTTCCCCAGAGGACTCCATTGACATTACAGTATAAAGAAGATGAGTTTTGCCTCAAATTGACCTCAACAATCTACATAATCTCAAAAAAATAAGAAGGAACTGTAATTGCTGCAATGATAGATATTACCGAAGACTGGCGTAAGTCATTAATAGAATATTTGCAGACTGAAAAATCACCAGAGGGAAACTCCGAAGCATATCTCATCATAAGAAGGGTTGTCATAAGCTCTAGTGGGTGATGTCCTCTATACGAGATCGTTCGATCAGATGTGGCTATGACGTCTGAGAAGAGCAGAAGCGCAGAATATTTCAAAGAAGTACATGCTAGATTATGTGGAGCTCACCAGTCAGCGCCGAAGATGAAGATCAAAAGTCTCGATTTTTATTGGTTAGCAATGATATTTGATTTCATGGATACAACTAGAAGGTGTCACCTTTGCAAGTGCATAGGGTGGTTTTAGACCAACCCCCGAATGTGCTACACCAAACTATCGCCTCGTGGCCATTCGAGTGTTGGGACACGAACATAATAGGTCCGATAGACCCTCCATCCTCTAAGGGACACAGATTCATTCTTGTTGCTACAGATTACTTCTCCAAGTGGGCAAAGGCAATGCCGTTACAAAAGGTTACAACATAACACATCCTTCAATTTTTAAGAAGTCAAATCGTCTACCATTTCGGAGTTCCATGTAGAGTAATTTCCGATAATGGGACAAACTTCAAGAGCACAAAGATCAACAACTTCGTCAAATGACACAAGAAGGACTGGAGATACTCTATGATCTACTATCCCGAATAAAATAGATTGGCCGAGGCCTTCAACAAAACACTTATACAAATCTTAAAAAAAATTGAATAAAAACAAAAGAGATTGTCAAAATAAACTGTTAGAAGCTTTGTGGGCCTACCGAACGACATTTTAACATTTATAACTCCCACTCAATGTACACCTTACACACTTGTGTACGGGTCTAAGGCCGTACTGCAATTGGAGGTTCAAACACCATCTCTCAGAGTCACTATCACCAACCAAATCAAAATAAAAGAACATGCAAAGCTTAGACTCAAACAATTAGAAAGTATCGAGGGAAAACGACTAGAAGCACAAAAGAATTTGGAACTTTACTAAGCAAGAATGGTACAAGCTCATGAAAAATTTGCCCGCCCGAGGACGTTCAAAGTGGGCGACCACATTCTTATTCTCAAAAGACTTACTCTTACACATCACAATATAGGTTGAAAATTTGAACCAACTTGGGAGGGATCATTTGTTATGAAAAAAGTCTATTCAAGAGGAGCCCGTTAGCTGGTGGATTTTTTAGGCAAAAGGCCTATGCAGCCAATAAATGACGATATTTGAAGACATATTATATAACTTGATACTTCTTAAAATTTCCTTCTTGAGACTTCAATTATTTTGGGGTTATTTATTTGACCAAGCTTCTATTTCTAGGACCAAAATTTTGTAATAAATTAACCCCTATAAAATGAAAATTTTTTAATTTATCCATAATCTTTTTCTTAAAAATCAACCTACAAAAATTAAGTTTTGAAAACATTGATAATTAAATTTGATAAAAACAATAAGAAAAAAAAATAAATAAATTTGCTGAGTTTGTTTCTCTCGAGTTTGACATTTCTTACTCTTTGCTTGCGCAGCACGACTGTCTTGGTCTGTATCAATTTCCTCACATCCTTGTGGAGTTTCATACTCTGCACAAAGTCTCACAAACTTTCCTCAATAATATCAATCCTCACATGCCACATATCTATGAAATTAAAATCATTAACTTTCTACATTATTTTCATGTTGTTCTCGGGGTCAGTACCTAAATATTGATTCTCTTCTTTCGAGGTCGGTACCTAAATTCAACTCTCTTTCTGGGATTGATACCTAAATTTCAATTCCCATCTCGGGGTCAGGTCCTAAATTATGATTCCCTCCTTTTGAGGTAGGTACCTGAATTTTGACTCTTCATGGAATTGATACCTAAGTTTTAATTCTCATCTCGGAGTCAGAACCTAAATTCTGATTCCCTCCTTTCGAGGTTGATACTTAAATTTTGATTCTCTTCTTGAAATTGAAACCTAAATTTCAATTTCCAACTCGGGGTTCGTACCTAAATTTGGATTACTATCTTTACAGGTCGGTACCTAAATTTTGATTCTCTTCCTATAATTGATTCCTTAATTTTAATCCCATCTCGAGTTTACTACCTAAATTTTGATTCCCTTCTTGCGAGATCGGTACCTAAATTTTTATTCTCTTTTTTGGATTGATACATAAATTTTATTTCGCATCTTGGGGCCAATACCTAATTTTTGATTCCCTCCTTTTGAGGTTGGTACCTAAATTCTGATTCTCCTCTCGGGGTAAGCTTAGACATCTTATTCTCATCTACACTTTTCGAGTTAGTACCTAAATTCTAATTCCCTCCTTTCAAGGTCAGTGCCTAAATTCTGATTTTCCTTTCAGGGTAGGCTTAGAAGTTCTATTCCCATCCTCACCTTTGGGGTAGGCTCAGACGTCCTATTCCCATCACCACCATCAGGGTAGGCTTAGACGTCCTATTCCCATCCTTATATTCGGGATAGGTTTTTGATGCCCTATTCCTTTTTCTGTGTTTGTGTTTTCAACTCAATCCAGTTTCCTCGTGCATAATTTCATTTCCTTGAAATTTTAAACTAATATCCAAACTTTCTTTGATATATTCAATTCAAATGAAGTCTTTGCTGAGACTACCAGTTTGCCTGATCTTTGTCCTTGAAATCTCCTTTATTTTCCCCAACGAGAGTATATGTTACTCTCCAGTGGAAACAAATGTCACTCAATTTTATACTTTGTTCTAGGTTTATTGACATAGAATTCTGTGTTGTTTTTGTTGATCTCATCGTTCAACGCCAATACGTGCTGTGTGCTAGCCTAGCACTCCACACCAATTGGAGGTCCATTTGTTGACCTCACTTTTCATTTAAAATCTAGTTTACTCTTTAGTAGCCTAGGGTCTAGTCGTAGGACTTTCCTGTTGACTATTCCTAGAGTACTAGAAAGGGACCCTCACCATTAGAAATTCTAAACTCCTCTTTGCTCAACTTGAAGTTCCACATATTGGTCCTAACCTTTAGCACTTGGTAGGTGGGGTAAAAATGGGTAGCTCAAGGGGCATCCCCATAGGACTTTTTACCCTTAGGGTTGACCCTGGGTGTTGGTCTGGAGCTAGTTCACTCACTTACACACCACATCCCACTCACAGCCCTAAAACAAACTTATTGACCTTGATACCTTGATCTTTGGGAGACTCATGTAGATGGTCCCCTAGACCCACTAGTCCTAGGCTAAGGTCTAGCCCAGACTAGTACATGAAGGACACAAAGTAGAGGATTGCATTGGTCCATAGCTCAAATAGGGTGGTTGGCACATCACTTTCACCAAAATACCAAACTTAGCCTTTTGCGCCGAAATTTACCCAATTTACCCAAAACACCCTAAAACCTTAAATTTGACCAAAATTTCCAAAATTATCTAAACTACTCAATTTTTTCCAAAAATCATCTTAAATAATTTGAAACTACCAAAATTTCTCAAAACTTTCCAAAATTACCAAAATTACCAAAGTACCCCCAAATTTTCCAAAATTACAAAAATACTCTTGGTAGCTTTAACTTTCCCAAAGCCCTCAAAACCATCCCAAATGTCCCCAAAACTAATTTTGACCCTTCAATTGAACTTGATTTGACAATTTTAACCAACTTTGACCAAAAGCCCCAAATTGCCTTTAAAGGCCCAACAATCCCAATTCACCTCAAATGTCTACTAATTTGATCCCAATCTTCTTCAATTTTAATTATAAATTCAAATTCATCATGATATAACTCAATTAAAATGAAATTTAAGTCTAATTGACCCACATTTGAGTCCAATTTCAACCCAAATCAAAAAGCCCCAATTTGGCCTAAAACCAAAATCCCACTTAATTGAAGCACCAAATCCTTGCAATTGCCCAAATTATGCATCATAAACTCTTTTAAACAACTCCACAAACCAAATTTAACCCTTAATTGGCCTTGATCAAGCTTCAGTTTCAGTCACTTTCAACCCAAACCTAAAATCCCCAAATTTTGCCCCAATTTAGGCATGTGCCCAAATTCCACCAAATTGAATACCCTAAGCCCAAAATTGACACCCAATTAATGTTGAAAACTCTTCATTAGATCCCCCCTAGACCATTTTGAACCATCAATTTGGACTTAATCCTGCTCTAGTCTAACCTATGCCCAAGTTTAACCCAACATCCAAAAACTGACCAAACGCCCAAAATTCTATCAATATGACCCACCAAATCAACTCAAATCACTCCAAATATTTTCTAAACTCTTTGCAACAATAATCCACACTAAACTGATCAATGAATTGAGTTCAATTTCATATCTATCTAAATGTAAACCAAACTTGAAGCTAATTTAACCCAAGTTTAACCCATTCACCAAAATTTATTAAGCCATGCCTAAGTGACCAAATTAATGACAACGTAGCCACCAAATGGATCCTGGTAAGCAGGCTAGACCCACCTAGGCCACCCTTGATGAGCTATAGAATAATTATCCTTTGATTTGAGGGATTTTACTCATTTTTTGCGTAAACTTGAAATATCTTCTTTATCATTCCATACCATTAGGGCCTAACCATCATTCGACACCCTCTGACCTCCTTGAGCCAAGAAGTAACTGAACCCTGACCAGCCACCTCCTCAGCCACAAGAAATAGCCATCCCAAGGGAACCCTAAATGACCAAAACTAAAAATTAAACTTGTCTAACTTGGCTCACTCCAATTGGATCCTTGAGCTTTTCTTCCCTTCGCCTCAGCATGCTTTAACGCCCAACTCCCAGCTTTGAGCTCCACCAGGAAGCCATGGCTTCAAATTGACCCATCCATGGCCAATGAAGAGAGAGCTTCAAACATTGGTGAAACTCTATCAAAATCTCACTAGTGCTTTATCAACCCTTCATAAGTGTAATCCTCCTGCTCTCAGCCACCCATATCAACTCTATAGAGCCAATTTATTCTCTGAAATTTGCCCTAAAATCAGGACAGATTTCTACACAGCTCCATAGTGAACCAAACTTCAATTAATTGTGCACACACCATCCTCTGAGTGAGAGAAGCTAATTCCCAACAAAAGCCCCATCATAGAGAGTTTCTAACATAACTTTAGACCAAC
This sequence comes from Phalaenopsis equestris, assembly GCF_001263595.1. Taxonomy (NCBI): domain Eukaryota; kingdom Viridiplantae; phylum Streptophyta; class Magnoliopsida; order Asparagales; family Orchidaceae; genus Phalaenopsis; species Phalaenopsis equestris. The sequence continues at coordinate 261,151 of NW_018238376.1, read as the reverse complement.
ACCTGAAATCAAGCTTGATCAAAATCAATAAGTAGGTTTCCTATAGTCAGAGAGTAACTTTTTATATATCTTGTATTAATTTACGTAAATTAAATATCAATAAAAAATTGAAAAAATTAATTCCACTTTGTGTATAAAAATCATGTTTATCCACTGTAAAATTTTAAAATTATTTGACTAAGTTTGAGCACTAATGTTGATTTTCTAAGAAACCTTGTATTTTTGTACAAAATAATTATATTAAATTAAATACAGTTGGGAAAATTATTAAAAATTGGTTTCCGAGTTTCTTGTGATCAGGAGCACTTAGGAAAAATAAAAGTAATTTTTTGATAAAATGCTTCATTTTTCAGTTATATTTCAAATTAAAAATAATTAAAAATAGTTATAATTCCCTAAAATACTAAAATATTTTAAAATGTGCGTAATTATTCCCTGATCACTTATTACTAATTAGGATGTTTTTCCTAATATTTATAAGTTAAAAATAAATTTTTAAAAGCTTAAAATTAATTTTTCTTATTTTCTAAGTAAAGTATTTGTGATAAATAAATTATAAATCATAAATATGCAAAATTTATTTCTCTAAGTTCTCTGGACTTAGAGAGGTTTAATACAAATATAAAAAAAAATTGTAAATAAAACATCTTTTCCATTCAAATAAAATCATAAAAATCAATACTAACTACAAAATTCAATTAAAAATTTAATTCAAAAAAATCATGAAACTTTGCCTAAGTGTTTCTCTGAGTTAAGGGGACCTCTAATAATTTTTTCATAAATAAAAACTTTATTTTGGATAGTTAAGCAAATCAACTTTTAAAATACTACCTTTTAAATTTAAATAATTATTTAAATTAAATTAAATTTTGAAATATACATTTTCTCCTCTGATGTTTTAATTGACCCATGGATGGAACACTAAAAATATTCAAAGTCCTTTGAATTTTGATTTATGATTTATTAGGGGGAGAGCCCCAAAGGCAAATAAGTAACTTTAGATTTTTGTGCCTCAATCAAGATTTAGGATTAATCAAAGGGAAGATGAATAATCTTGATCTTAATGAACATGTTTGGATGTTTGAAATACAATGGTATTAAAAGGTAGGAACTCACTTACTACCTTTTCTGTAATAATAACAAAATTGTAATTTCCTTAATTATCATGACTTGGGAGTCAATCAAAATTAAACAATTCTCAAGTGATGGGTTCAACTTAGAAAGATAATATTTCATTAATTTTAAGCTCATAATTGATGACAATGTGGTCTTTTAATAAGAATGCATGTTATTTAAATCCGAATTCTTCTAAGTTACCATTTAACTTGTTGTGATTGTTCAGAGCTTAGTAGTGACCTAGGCTTGACATTTAAACTCATTAAATTGAATTTAGAAGTTAACATGTTTGATTATCGACACCATTTTACACTACAAGCCCGATTTCATCTTTGGAAACCAAAACCTTTACTTACTTAAATTTGCCTTAGAGGCATCCACCCACATAATTCTTATATGAAGTATCGATTGATTAATTGAGTGTCCTAGCCTTGAGATTGAAAAACATCAAGTTTCCTTGAGGCATGGGATAACCTTAGCTTAACCTCAGATGATTAATAAAATGATATGATAAGTTCAAAATGAACTCAAACTATTTCAAGAAATCTTCAAAGTGATTTAGGCTCATGCTCCGAGAACTTTGGAATCTCTTGAATATCTTGAAGGGAAAATTGAACTTGTCATATTTTGTTCTAGAATCATCTACTAAGATCATTCAAGACTAAATAAAGTCATAACTTGAGGATTGGTAGCTATACCATCATTTAACATGTTGCCAAGAAAACCTTTCAAGGGAGGAGCAGGAAGAATCAACGGGTACGTTTTTAAGTTATTGCATTGCAATTTACTTTTAATTATTTGCAACTCTTGTTCCATGCTTATAAACTTGTATGTTAAACAACAAAGTCACCCTGCATGTCAAAACCAAAACTAAAAAAAATTAATTAAACAAGATAAAATTCACCGCTACAACAGTCCAAACATAAGACAACACAAAATTTAATCACAAACAAAACAAAACAAAAATTGTAACTAAATTAAAACGTCTCTATTGGATAATAAGGAATCCCTCAGAGTAGATAACCTATGGTTGCTAACGAGATTTCCCATAGTCTAAATGAAAGTATGGAACTCATTAAGTTGAATTTAGTAAATTTATTTAGACTAAGTGAATCTGAAAGAAAATAGTGGTGTCAGAATGAGTTGATCGTACGATCCTAATCGGTGTCACTCTAACCAACTTTAACATCCCCCATAATATTTAAATAACCAAAACCCTAGGAAATATTTGATTTGACATCATGACTTGACACATTTAAAAACTTAAACTCTTCACTATGAGGAGCTTGGAGCTAGCATTGTAGGCAGCACGACCATCTTCAACAACAAAACATGTCTACATCAGCTAGATATTTTTTTTAGAATTAAACAAAAAGCCTTAGAATTTTGAGGTTGTTTCTGTAGTGTTATATAAATTCTCAACCTTATCTTTAGGCCTTTGTATATCCTGCTATGTAATTTAAGCCCTAAACTACTTAGGAATCCAAGGTTTTCATCCGTCACGACCTAAATTCTCATATCTTCCAGGCTATTTGTGTGATTGTTCCACACAAATGTAAGAACTAATTAATAAAATTGGCAAAATGAAACATTTAAATCTTTCTCCTCTAAATTGAAACTAAACTATAAGATAGCTTTGGAAGTCACGGAGGTTCTCCTCAGGATCTGTGACATCCCCTAATTCTTCTTCCTTTGGATTCCAAAATAAATGTTCCAAATTTGAGTCATTCCCCTTCACACCTCTTTATCTGATCTTATTGAAATTCATATTCCATTGACCTCTTTGAAGATAATATCTCTTGAATTATATTGAGAGTTTTCTTAGTTAACTTCTGTTATCTAAGATGTATTCAACTATAAGGGCTTGCCTTTATAAGAAACTTTCAAGAGCCCAACTTAACATAAACCCTATTTAATTTTTCATATTAAATAGGGGAACTTGTCAACTTATAATAAAATGGTTTTGCGGACCAAATAAATGTCATATATTTCTTAGTTTATTTGATCGAGCCTCACCCTTGAGTCTTGTGTTTATATTTCTTTTTACATTCATTTTTGTTTAAAAACACAAATAAATTCTTTTAAAAAATATTTTTTTAAGATCTTAAACAATTTCAATTTTATAAAAATTATATATATATATATATATATTAAGTAAGGAGCCAAGCTCCAATTCATTAAAATTAAAGTAAACCTATTATAAGGAGAAAAGAAAAGAAAGAGAGCCTATAAAAGGAGGCAACCTCTCAAAACTTCTGATTACTATAGATAATTCAGTATAGAGACCCCTTCTAGCTAGCCAATTGGAGGGTCTATTTCCTTCTCTATAGATATGGGAGAGCTTTATAGGGTAGTTCTTCAGCAATTGATGAATCTCAAAAATCTAGCTTATTAAGTTCCATGGAGTGTCATAGGAGCCCTTGATAATGTTAATAAGAATCAAAGAGTCAGATTCAACCCATAGCTGGTTGAAGTGGCAAGATCTGGCTAAGTTAAGGGCCCAAAATACAGCTTGACATTCAGCTTCAAGGGGATCCAAAGCTTTAACACAAATTTTCAAGACTTTGGTAATGGAAGGATTAAAAGATGGGCTCAGCTCCAACACAGCTTCAAAACCTTTAAATTTAATCAGTTTTTGTATAAAGGTAATACAATTTAGACCCACCTTTATAAGCTCTATAGGAGAAGTTACATAATTCAAATGGTTTCTAGCCATCCAAACAAACCAAGCCACAATGTTGGGGATGTCTTGAAGATTGATTCCCCTCCAATCTGACCAGCAATTATAGAATACCTCCCATGTTAGATTCATAGTTGGGACATTCATTTTTCCAATCACAATAGACCAACCTTCTTGCACCCAGGGGCAGGCAAAAAATAGGTGGGAAATTGTTTCCTCCTCAATAAGACAGAAAAAACATCTAGAGGGACCCCTCAGGCCCTTCAATTTCAATATATCATCTGTGTGAATCAATTTTAAGAAGAGTCTCCATATAAAAAATGACATGGAGGGAGTGAGGAATTTATTCCAAATTATTTGACCCCATTCCACCACCTGTTGGGGAGGCTGAGAAAATAGTACATTCTTTTTTATAGCAATTCTGTCCTTTTGCACAGGATTAACAGAGAGTTTCAAAATATTGGAGATTTGAGAATGGCTGCAAAATGGAAGAATAGGAGTAAGATTCAACTTATCATGTTCCCAAAGGTCCTTGACAATTTTTGGAGAGGCTGGAGCTTTTGATCAATCAAAAGATGGCCTTCCAAAGATCATTTATCCCACCATATGTTAACCAATCCCTCACCAATCTCCCATACATACATTTTATCAGCTTCCTCCCTAATCTGTAACATCTTTTCCAAATGGGGGAATCCCCCAAACCCACAGATATATGGGTAGGATGTTGATGCTTGCCATACTTTCCCCTTAAGAATTCAGCCCAAAGTGAGGACTGAGATCTGAATTTGATACAGAGTTTGCAAAGGTTAGTATGCATAATTTGGAGGAAGGACTTGAAGCCTAACCCACCTTCCATAAAAGGTTTACATTCCTTAACCCATTTAGTCCAGTGTTTTTGCTCCTTAACCCATTTAGTCCAGTGTTTTTGCTTCCTTTGACCAGCCCATAGAAATCTATTGAAAATTCCTTTTAATAATCTTTGAGTTGACTTTTTCAATATATTCATTTTCAAGAGATATGAGGGAATAGCAGATAAAACACTTTTCATAAGTGTTATCCTACCCCCATTGGATAAAAAGGAATTCTCCAATGCTTGAAGCTTGCTTTGAATATTTTCTAAAATATGATCAAACTGAGAGTTTTTTGTTCTTCCTTTGATAAGATTTACCCCAAGATATTTCACAGGAAGATGGCTATTGGTAAAGCCAGTGAGATCAGAACCCAGGTCTTTAGATATATATATATATATATATATATATATA
>NW_018238376.1:248905-255998 GCF_001263595.1 Phalaenopsis equestris | reverse complement strand
TTAACAATTCTGAAATGTGGGACCTCAATCCTGTCACCCTGCAGTAAAAACTGAAGGGTGTGGGGAGGGGATACAACAATAGAGAACTCCTTTAAGTTGTTACCTTGTCTGGCAAGCCACTTTGCAGGCTGGTTTCCCTCTCTATAGATAAAAGTATATTGCACTTTTAACTGTGAAGAAATTTCTCTAATCTTTTTGGTCCAATAAGTAAGGTGCCAAAGTGTAAACTCCTCATCCTTCAGTATCTTGATTACAGCAATAGAATCCAATTCTAACCATAAGTTGTACCAGCTAGACAATACACAATACATTATTAAAGCCCAATACACAACCACTAATTCAGTTTCAACAACATCAACAGCCACAATGGGGATGTAAAAATATAATAAGCATTTCCCTAAGTAATTTCTGTAGACACCCCCAACATCTGCTCCTAACTTATTGAAGCTTCAGTATTTACCTTTACTGTGGGAAAGTCCTATGGCTAGACCTAGGCTACTAAAGAAGTTTTCTAGACCTCAACCAAAAGTGAGGTCAACAAACCTGCATATAGAAGGCTCCCTTATACCCTTTAGTTTAAGAATATCATCAGTAGGGAGGAGATTATTAAAGTCCCTCCAACAGAAAAAAGACATGGAGGAGGATAGAAAATTGCTCCAAATAATTTTGCTCCATGGTAGGTGTTCCCATTGAAAAATTTTAGAGTAGATGGCTTTGGTAAGGCTTTGATTTGAGAAAGACTGCCAAACAATTCTATCTGGCTTTCTTCTGTTAATTTTGATGCTGGCAATTTTTACTATAGAATTGGCATGGAGAATTTCTGAAAGTTTAAGTACAGACCAATCATCATCCACCCAACAGTCAGCCACCTTGAAGTCAGAGTTAGGGGTGTTACCGATAGGGGACAACCAATATTTTGGGCACCAATTATCAAGCCAAAAATTTATGTCTCCTTTCCCCAAATCCCAAATGAACAGGTTTTGAGTAGTATGTCTTATATTTAGCATCTTTCCCCAAATTTTGGAATCCCCTATTTTTCTTTCAACAAGTGTGGGGTGCTGATCTCTACAATATTTTCCCTTCATGAAAAGAGCCCACAGAGAAGTCTGAGCTTTGAACTTAATCCAAAGCTTGCATAAGTTGATTTGGAAGAGCTGATTAATACCCTTGAAGCCAATACCCCCAGCCAGTTGAGGTTTGGCCACTTTTTTCCAAGAAGCCCAATGCATCTGTTGCCTCTGTCCAGACCAAAGAAATCTGTTAAATGCCCTTTCAAGCTGAATTTGGGTGCTTTTCTTGATATTAGTCATCTGCAGGATATAAGAGGGAAATTTAGTTAGAATGCTTTTCAGCAGTGTAATTCTGCCCCCATTTGAAAGGAAGGAATGAGTCCACCCTTTAAGGTAGGTAGTGATCTTATTTATGACTTCTTCAAGCTGAATTTGTCTAGTTCTTCCAGTAAGAAACATGGTCCCCAAATACTTGACAGGAAGCTGGGAGTTTGAGAAGCCAGTATAACTAGAAGCCCATTGTTTGCAACTTGGATTTGCATGTTTATTAGAAATCAGCAGGCACTTCTCTGGACTGAAGCACATACCAGAGTGTGTTTGGAACTTTTGAAGAGTCTGATACACTTTCGTCACAGCTTTTTTATGAGCTCTAGAGAAGACCATGATATCATCAGCATAGATCAAGTGGGTGATGACAAAGTTTGATCTATGATGATAGATAGTATATTTTTGGCTTAGAAGAGAATCCTCCAGCATTCTAGATAAATAGTCAATTGCAATAATAAACATAGTGGGTGATAAGGGGTCCCCTTGCTTCAAACCTCTAGAAGCAGTGAAAGACCCCCAGCCTTTGCCATTTATGCGAATAGAATGATTATTATTGTGAAGCCATCTATGAGTCAGCTAGCAGAAGTCTGATTTGAAACCTCTAGCAGTAAGAACATCAATAATGAATACCTAACTGATAGTATCATAGGCCTTTTTCAAATCTAATTTGTATATCAAATTACCACCTCTACAGGTCTTATTCAGATCATTCAGAAGTTCCTGTGCCAAGAGAGTGTTGTCAATAATAGATCTACCCTTCACAAATGCTATCTCATTAGGTTTAATGATGTGTTCAAGACGAGGTTGGAGTCTATTGACAATGATTTTGCTGATCACTTTACTGATTACAATGGTTAGTCAAATAGGTCTGAAGTGATTCCAGGTGGTTTGTAGTCAGATTTGGGGATCAGCACAGAAGTAGAAGCACTGAAGTACTGTGGGAGATTGTTTCCTTGGAAAAAACTGGCCACAACAGCAATCACCTCAGGTTTAATAATGTCCCAAGATTTCTTGTAAAACTCAGCTGTGAAACCATCAGGACCAACTACTTTGCTATTATCAATAGAATTAATAGCCTTCCATATCTCGTCTTAATCAGGGATGTCAGTAAGTTTTAAAGTAGCGGTGTAATCCTTCTCAACATTGAAATAATCTAGATCAATAGGGCTTCTGGGATTATCCTCTTGATTCAACAGATTTTTAAAATAGCTTACATCATCATTAGCTATTTCAGCATTCTCATGAAGCCAATTCCCCTCAACAGTCTCAATAGCATGAATAGTATTACATTTCCTTTTGTACTTTATGTAAGCATAGTAGAATTTGGTATTTCTATCCCCCTCCTTGAATATATTCATAACAGCTTTTTGCTTCAGATATTGGTCTTGGTAATCAATAGCAGTAAGAAGTTTATTTTGAGCAGTTAGCAGTTCTTTTTCCTCAGCTAAGCCCTCCTGCTCAAGTTGCTCTAATCTCAATACTTCCTCCTCAATCTCCTGCACATTGGTGAGGACATTCCCAAAAGTCCCTCAACTCCAACTCCTCAGAGCTTTAGCAATTTTGATATGTAATAAGCTGAGTTTGATAAGAGGGTCAGTGTGTGAAATCCCATTCCAAAGGTTGGCATTGTAAGAGTTGTAAGAAGGATGAGAAGACCACATGTTCAGATATCTAAATGGGGAAGGGGAAGGTATGTTATTTGAGCAGGTGATGCTGATAAGGATAGGTCTGTGTTCAGAACCAACAAGGTTAAGATGGGTAACAAAAGTGAAAAGGAAGTGGTTATACCATCTGCCGTTGACCAAACATCTATCAAGTCTTTCCCAGATTTTACCCCTCTTCCAATTAAAAGTAGCACCTTTAAATCCCAAATCAATCAGCCAGCCCTGTGAATATTATCATTGAAAGTATTCATTTTAGTAAGGTTTGGAGCTCTACCCCAATTTTTTTAGCAGGAGAGGCAATGCAGTTAAAATCTCCCCCCACAATCCAGGGGGAATCCATTAGCTGACTGATATTCAACAAGCAACTCCACAGCTCCTTTCTGTCTTCTTTAGTACAACCTGCATAAGTGAAATTAGCATAACCTACATGTCCATTTATGTTAAACTTAAAATGGACAAATTGTTGATGATTAACAATGATGTTCCATCTGATTTCTTTTCTACATAAAATCCAGATTTTCTTATTCGTATTGGCAAAGTTATTGAATCCAGGGAATTTCTTAATAAGCTTTTGATGGTTTTTGTGAACCATAGGCTCAAGAATCACAATGCACCAAGGTTTATATTTATGATTTAAATGTAAAACTCTTTTAAGAGAGAGGGGATTAGAAATTCCCCTAATGTTCCAGCAAAAAATATTAATCATTTATTGGATGAATTTGTAGGGATGGCTGTGATCTTGATCTGGTTCTGCCTCTATGATGGTGGGGAGAACCAATCTTAATACTTGCTTTACTCTCAACTTGTTTTGATCTTCTCTGCTGTAGTTTCTGTACTTCATTTACTTGTTTTCTTTTCCTTCTATCTGTTTGAACCTGCCAATCATCTTCTATTACTTGTTGAATACTAGTAATAACATGATCCTCAGGTGCCTTTCCATGAATGTCTGTCTGCCCTTCCTCATGAGGGGAAGGTGAGGGAGTGATTATAGTAATTTATTGGATTTTCTTTCTAACAATATTGATTGTTGAAGTACCTATGTTTCTGTTTGTAGGGGAGCAAGGATCCTCAGATGAAGTGTGTACTTTAATGGTTGGAGTTATTTCCTCAGTTCTTTGAGTGTGATCCTACCTATTATGCAGATGTGATTCTTCAGCAAAGTTTTCTATGGCTTGCAGTAAGGTGTTTCCTATTTCCTTATGATCCTTGTAAGCATTTCTTTTCATTGGTGGATGTAATCTGTAGAATTTTTCCACTGTATGGCCAAACATTCTACAATGTTGGCAATAGTATGGTTTTTGTTCAGATACAATGTTTTGCCAAAAACCATCAGTATCTGAGCCAATCCAGATTCTTTTCAATTCAGGGAGGGTGATGTCTCTTTCCACGTGTATTCTGGCCAGTGCTGGCCTGACTTTGTTATATGTAGGTGCGTCCACCTTCAAAGGTGTACCCAGAGCTCTCCCTAAGTTAAACAAGGCATTCAACTTGAAGAAAGGAAGTGGAAGCCCAGGGAACTTATACCAAATAGGAACCACAGGTGGTTCTTTACTTGGATCAAAGTCAGGAGTCCATTTTACAATTTTCATAGTAGCTCTAGCAATAATTACTGATTGCTTTGCAAAAAGTCTTGCATAGTCTTCCTCAACAGCTAATTGGATAAGCAGATGCCTTCCATTCATCAGTCCTATCTTCTAATTACCAATAAATTTTAGAGATTCAAAGAACTTCCTAACCAGCTCCATTTTTGGATGTCCCAATTGAAATTTCCCTATTAATGTAAACTTTACTTCTTCCTTAAGAGAGGTTAACTCTCTGTTTGTGAAGAACACAGCAATTTCTCCCTCCTTAGATCCAAGTGGGTGGATGCAAGGACAGCTTCCTTTACCTGCAGCAGTACCACAAAAATCCTGAGGGAAAACCAAATGGTCCAGATCCTATAGAACATCAGTAGAATTTCCAGCAAAACAAACGTAGGTTGCCTTGCTCCAATGAGAGTCAGTAGCAATATCAATAGGTGTAGTCATAGCTGAAACTACAACAAAAAAAAGGAGAAATCCCACCCAGAACCAGAAAAGTAGGGAAGGAACTCCTGCAGCTATAGAGCAGCCAGAGAGGAAAGCAATGGAACAGTAACACCACCCAACACTCACAAAAGTTCTCCACCACCACCAGGAAGAAAAACCTGAAAGGAAGTAACCACCACAAGCAACCACCTCTGAGTTCTCCTTCAGTCAGCAACCACCAAACCTCATAACCCGAACATAGCATCTCCCTCCTATATATATATATATATATATATATATATATTAAAATTCCTTCTCAAAGTGGGTGACGAAATTTTGATTCTGGAGGTCGACAACTTCCAATGGGCAACTCCTCAACTTTTTAGTGTCAGCAATGCGCCAGTTCCTATCAAATCACGCATCATGCGCCAAAATTCCAAAAATTTTTTTTTGGTTCCAAATTTCATCTTTTTTTGCCATTTTTGCTCCAAATGCCTTAAAATGATATAACTGCAACAAAAACATGAAATACCTTTCTTTAAAATTTCTTATTGCTCCTGAGGACCAATAAAGGATGACATTTACTTGTCCTTATGGTACTTTAGCTTTTTGACGAAGGCTCTTTGGTTTATGTAATGCACCTCCAACAATTCAGAGATGTATGATATAAATTTTAGGGATTTAATTGAAAAAGAAATAGAAGTCTTGATGGATGATTTTTCTATGTCTTGAATTTCAATTTAAATATGTCTAAATCATTTAGAGAAAGTTCTAGAATGATGTAAAAAGATGAATTTAGTATTAAATTGAGAAAAAAATGTCAATTCCTGTCAATTTATGGTTATAGGAGGAATTGTACTTAGACATAAAATTTCATAAAATGGCATGGAAGTAGATCCAAAAAAAAATCAAGTTATAGTTAAGCTACCTCCACCTACTACTATAAGAGGAGTTAGAAGTTTTTAGGACATGCTGATTTTTACAGGCGATATATAAAAGATTTTTCACAAATTACAAATCCATTATGCAACTTTTGGAGAAAGTTACAAAATTTGATTTTAATAAAGAGTGCCTTAATGCCTTTAAAACATTAAAGGAAAAATTAATTACTGCCCCTATGTTTTTTCATTTGATTGGGAGAAACCATTTGAGCTAATGTGCCGTGCAAGTGATTATGTAGTTGGAGCTATTTAAGGGCAGAGATATGACAAAATTTTTAAATTGATATATTATGATAGTAAAACTATAAATGATGCTCAAATAAATTATACCACTACTAATGGAGAGTTATTAGGAATTGTTTATGCTTTTGATAAATTTAGGTCATATCCAATTGGAGCTAAATATGTTGTGCATACAGACCAATTTGCTATAAAATATTTGATGCGAAAGAAGGATGTGAAACCAAGATTAATTAGATGGGTACTTCTGAGGAAAGAATTTAATTTTGTGGTAATAGATACGAAAGTATCTGATAATCAAAACGATGATCATTTATCTAGGCTGGAACAAGAAGAAATATTTAATCTTGAAAAATAAATTAATGAAACTAATTAATGAAACTTTTCTTAATGAAACTTTTCTTGATGAACAACTATATACTATTAAAGAATGGGAAATACCATGGTATGTTGATATTGTGAACTACATTGTAAGTGGTATTTTACCATATGGATTGACAAAGCTACAAGAGAAGAAATTTATTCATAATGCAAAATTTTACTTTTAGGATGACCCGTATTTATACAAACAATGCAAAGATTTAGTTTTGTGGAGATGTGTGCCTTAGAAGAAATTGAAGAAATCATTCAAAAATGTTACGATTCTGAATTTGAGGGTCATTTTGGAATTGATAGAACAGTTCACAAAATTTTAGAATTTGGATTTTACTGGCCTAATCTATTTGGAGATGTTAATATATATATAAGAACATGCGATCAATGTGAGCGAGTAGACAATATTTCAAAAAGAAATGAAATGCCTCTGAATTTTACTTTGGAAGTTGAAATTTTTTATGTTTGGGGATTGGAGTTTATGAGATCATTTATACCTTCATTTGGAAGTATATATATATACATATATATAT
>NW_018238376.1:234401-248864 GCF_001263595.1 Phalaenopsis equestris | reverse complement strand
TTTTTTTCAAGGTATAGAATGCCGAGAAAAATCATTATTGATGGAGGATCTCTTTTTATGAATAAAATAATTGAAAAGTTGGTTGAAATGTATGATATTATGCATAGAATTTCAACTTCTTATAATCCTCAGACTAGTGGTCCAACAAAAGTATATATTTTGAATTCAATTAGAAATATCTCTGATATATTTAATCATTTGGATTGCAGGATGAAGGAAAAATTAGAACATACCGGGTGCATAGAAGAAGTTATGGTGCCTATGTATAAAAAAAATGCTTGGGTTGAAGATGACTCAATAGACAAATTTCCTCAACGGCCTTTTAACAACTTATATGCTCACTACCCATCCATGGGAAATATTCAATAAGATGAAAGTGATGAAGATGTTTAAACCCTCTAAAGTACAAAATTTGTAATTATGAGTCCATTTGTGTGATATGTGTTTGTTCTGAATTTCATTTATTTTAAATGTTGAACTTTATATGTGTCATATGTTTAGTATTTGATATTTATTCTTAAGTGTTAGTTTTTTTGTGTGATTTTGACGCTGGATTTAATTTATTAGTTTGAAAAATATTGGTTTGTAATCGTCTGGATTTTATGAATAAATTTGAGTTTTGTGTTGTTTGTGAAAATATATTATTAGAAGATTGTTTAGTTATGAATATTAGTGTTAATTTAACTTAATTAGAGTTTGGCGTGCTTTGGTATACAACAAATTTTAAAAGAAAAATGAAGTCTAAAATTTTTTTGTGTTGGCGCCAGAGATGCCAGATTTGACGCCTGAGACACCAGTTTCCTAAAAACACACAAATTCCTTAAAACCGCAAAAATCCACTATAAAACCCCATATTTACTGCTTGGATCATCTTCTACCTCTAGATTAAGGCCGAAACTCAACTTAAGGCTTCCTATTTCTTGGGTTTGAGGAGATTTGATGGCTTCAAAGTCTTGGATTTCATCTTCCCTTTGTAAGAGCTTCACTTAAACTTAGAAATTTTTTGTTTTCACCATGGATCTTTCCTACATTATGGAAATCCTAAAATTTGATGTTTTTTTGAAGAAGTTTAAAGAGAACCCAAGGTGAAAAGTTTCTTACCAAGTATTCTTATTTTTGGAGCCTGATTTATGATATTGTGCATTTATTTGGGATTTTATATGAATTTATATAGAAATTGCTATGGCTCCAAGAGTTAAAAGAGGGAAGACTTTAGGAGGTTTTGATGTGAGAAGATTTATTAATTTGATAGCTCAGTATAACTATAATACTCAGATGGGCAAAAAAAATTGATTCAAGAGCGTGCATTCTCAAACTCGGGAGAAGAGATAGAAAAGCAAATCATTGCTCATAACTGGGAGACTTTTTGTAACTTCACTGCAGTAGCAATTGTTCCTATTTTTTTTGTGAATTTTATGCCAATCTTCGGTTGAATTTTGATGAGCACGTTTATGTGAGAGGTAAAAATGTTGATTTTACTCGAGAATAGATCAATGCACTATATAGATTGCAGAACGAATTTCATTGTGAGTATTCTGCATTTATGATTTTTAATCCATCACTTGATAAAGTAATTGCCTATCTAACTAATGGAAGGGGAGAATGGAAAATTAAGAATAATCACAAAGTCAATTTCTCCACTTCCAATTAATAATCACAAAGTCAATTTCTCCACTTCCATGTTAAATGTGCAATATAAAGCAACACATTACTTTATTTCTGTGAAATTACTTCCATCTAATCACCTTAGAGACGTGACCAAGGAGAGAGCAATATTGAATTTTTGCATACAACAAATGAAGGCTATCAATATTGGTGTTCTTATTCTACATAATGCTCAAAGCATTGTTAGGAGTGGAACCACTAGTGGTTTGGGTTATCCTGCCCTGATTTTCACTTTATATGAACAATCAAAAGTAGAATTTATAAGGATGAAGAAATGTTGCAGTCACTCAAACCCATTGGGAAACCTATAGTTCATAAATTTGAGTCATTTATTGGCTATAAAACTAGTAGTGATAGACCTTCCACATCAGCTACAGGACCATCTACTTTTAGTAATTATTCACTTAAAAATATTATGGAAAGTTAATGATTCAGCAATTTGATAAAGTGGCATTGCAAAATAGAATAGGTGGTTTAGAGTCAAGAAATTCTCATAATGATGAATATCAGTAGAAAAGAGTTCAACATGATATTGCATATCAGGAGGCTATGGCTAGATATCTTAGGAGTGATCATACTATCAAAATCTTAGAGTTTCATGTAAGAAGAAAAGAATGAGACTTTACGAAAAATCTTCAAAGCAAATATGAATTTAAACAGTGAATGAAGGTAAGAAGTTTTTAACTTCAAGAAGAGGATAGTGAAGTTCAAAATTATTAAAAGCTATCGAGATATAATAATCTTCACATGAAAAAGAAAAGAAAAGAAAGGATTGAAAGTGATCCTAAAAAGAAAGAAAAGAAAAAGAAAAAAAAATGAAAGAAAAAGGAAAAGAAAATAAAAATATGTGAGGAGAAACTTGAGGAAATGCCTTATAAAAAATTGGCTTCACTCGAATCAAATTGAGGAAAGAGACTTTATTACATTTTCTAAACTTGTATTTGAGTGTTAGAATCTTTACTAATAAAGTTTTCATTAAATTCTTTTTCATATGGACATTCTAATTACCCTTAATATGACCAATTACAGTTCTTCTTGAGATGAATAGAGACTCAGAAATCTTAAAATTGACTACTATGTGTTCTTATACTTTTAGTTTTAATCCAATTTATTAAATTTTTTTCTTAAGTTATACTAATATATTTATTAACCAAATTATAGAAGTTTATAAGTTAATCTCTATTATAAGTCATTATTTTATGTTGTAAAAGAGACACTTGAGGACAAATAACATTTATGTTTGGGGAATTTTGACAAACCACAAAAATGTGCAATTTTATGTATATATTTTATGCTTAAATTTTGTGATATTTCACTTTAAAGAAGGGTATTTTTATGTTTTGTTGCAGGTATATTGATTTTAGGCATTTAGATCAAAAGGAAGACAAAAGGAAGAAATTTGGAGTCGAAATGTATTTTTTCAATGTTTTGACTCGCACTAGAATTTAGAGAACATTGCAAAACTCAAATAAACTGGTGTCAAAGGTGCCATAACATGTGCTAGGGGCACTAGAGATGAATTAAGACAAATTATGGTAGTTATTGACTAGTTTTGAGAGGTTCTAGAAGGCTCCAATTAATTTAAAATGGTCCATGGAGTGGTTCAATGGATCTAAACACTTTAGAAAGGCTCTTGATTGAAGGAATATGTTCCTTGGATGAAGGCATTTATCTCTTGATGTGAAGAGGTTTGTCTCTTCGAAAAAAGGAGGAAATTTTGAATTCTTTAAAGACAAGGCTGGCACCCCAATTAAAAGAGAAGTCTAGAGAGGTGAAGGCTGTGTGAGGAGGTCTTTGGCGTGTGGTCTTGGTGGTGTGTTGTGGTGGTGTGTAGAGTGAGGCGTGAGAAGTTTTTGAGGTGAGTTAGGTTTTGGAGAGGATTCTCTTTTAGAGTTGTAAGACGAGAGGGAAGGTGAGAGACTTCTTCATTGCATTTGTAAGAGGGAATTGAGTGTGATTGTAAAGAGAGAAAGTGCTTAAAGGGAACTTAGAAAGATTTGCTTGAGGTGGAGTGTGAGATAAGTTTTATTCTTTCCTTTCTTTGTTTCGTAAAGTTTTTTATATTTAAAATATATGTTTTTTCATATTCTTCTTATGAATTATGAGTAGTCTTCTTTATCCTTCTCCTTACAATGAGATATCATTTTGTGAAGAATTAATATTGTTGTGCAAGTTTTTAAATTTCAATAAATTGTGATGATTTGAACTTTGATCTTCATTTACTTTTTGATTTGTTACTTTTTGATTACTTTTTGATTTGGCTAATTGAAATGTTAAAATTTGTTGAGAAACATAAGATCCAAAAGGGTTATGCTTTATACAACAGGGTAAGAATCACATTCAATTTCATGGGTGAGAATTTACTTCAAGGGGTTGAGTACAAATAAATTGGGAAATATAATTTGATATGTGTAGAATTGGAGATTTTTGGGTGACAGAAAAAATCCACAATTTGGTATAGTTGCTTGGAAACTAAAGTGAGATTGTTAGCCCTCAGAGGAGGGAGAAGTGGGAGCTCTGGAGTCAGATCCAGATCCTCTCAACCTAAACATTTATTTAGGAACCAAACTCTAGATTAGTCAATGTTCTTTATGCACTCTTAGAGGGTAAATAATAGGATTGCTTCTATTTGACTTAATATAATTTTATATATAATTATAAATGATTTTAATTACTTTACTAACCATAAAGTCATTGTAAAGGGTAAGAATGCTTACTTGAATTTGAAATCTTAATTATAAAACTTTGTTTAGTCTTAGTAAGTTTAATTTTGAAGTTTAGAAATTAGCTTAATTAAATTAGTTCTTTTAACTGCATTTTTTTTGCGTACATTAAATTTAATTTAGATTTGTTTTTCTTACTTAAGTTTTTATAGTTTTAATATTGTGTTTGACGTTATAACCACAATAATTTCCAACTCTTTGTGGGATTGATACTCAAGACTCCATTAAAGCCCTTTGTTACTTGAGTGATTCATATACTTGCGTAATAATTAGGTTTGACAACTTAAAGATTTTCAAATATAAAACTATTTAGAGTGAAATGATTATTATTATGATTGATCTGCATGTTTATTAATTGTGCTACCATATGTGTGTCATAGTATTGAAAGACATTTACAACGCATACATAAAAATACCACATCAAGGAGATACAAATACGTGAATGTATAAGAAAGCTATTCATCGGGTATATCAAAGATTAGAGCTAGCTATAAGAATTTAAATTAGGTCTAGGTTCAAACTCATAATTATCAAGGGACATCTGTAGACAACGATATGCAATATGTGTGCTTCATCTTCTCCAACCAAGGGTAGAAGCTACCAACAAAATAATCAAAGGAGGGCAACTCCTAGCACGCTCAAAGTGATTAATAAGTGGACTTTTATAGGATAATGTCCAAAATTTTTATTTTTCAGGCATAAAGTTAAATTTTTTACTTAACAATCAAAAAGAGTAGTGTCACAAGAAAAGATACTTTTTTTGTTATGTTTTTTATAAATATTTTGCAAATTAGTTGGTCCACAAGTTAATCACCTTAATCAGACTAGAGCTACAAGAAAGCTAAGAAAGAAAGGACAACTTTTCACCGAAAGTATGTGAAT
Source organism: Phalaenopsis equestris (assembly GCF_001263595.1). Classification (NCBI taxonomy): domain Eukaryota; kingdom Viridiplantae; phylum Streptophyta; class Magnoliopsida; order Asparagales; family Orchidaceae; genus Phalaenopsis; species Phalaenopsis equestris. The sequence continues at coordinate 243,594 of NW_018238376.1, read as the reverse complement.
AGTAATCATAATGAGATGATTTGGATCTTCCCCTAGCCAACTTAGTAAGAGAAGTATTGCTAGTAGTTTGACTGCCACCTATAACAATGCAATCTTACAAATTTCTCAACTCATGTTGACCTTTTGTCTTCTTCCTTGCTTTCTGGATTTGCCATTCAGCCTCCAACACATGTTGTAGACAAGCATTATCTATAGGTTTGCTTGGGGGATCAGGAAATCCAGATGAGGGTTTTTGTTGCTCATGAACTTATACTACTAGCTCACCCTCCTAACTGGGCCAAAGCACTTCTGTGTTGGTATCAGGTTCTGCCACCCAGGGAGTGAACTCTAAAGAATATGTTGTTGAACTATGGGAACACCTCCTATTGTTTGGCACATCTACAATCAGTGGTAAATCAAGGATAAGCCAATGATTTTGAATGGGATCAGCAGACAATTCTACTAGTTCGGGAACACTCCAGTCACTCATATTTTGTTTGCCTTGAATGTCATCAACATGAGTAACACATGAAGGAGTAGGTTTCTGCTTGGGATGCAACCTATAACACCTATCATTTGAATGCACAAACATTTTTGTAATGGTTGCAGTAATAAGGTATTTGTTCTATTATAATTTTCTGTCAATAGCCGTTATGAGCAGTTCCTAGCCATATTTCATCAACATTACGGAGATTAATGTCCCTTTCCACTAAAATACTGGAAATAGAGGTCTTGATATGTTATAGGTAGAGATGTCCATCTTCATTGGCCTACTTAGAGTAGCCCCAATGTTATACAGAAACTGGTGGTTGTAATAATCCAACCTGAGCTCAGGCAGTTTAAACCAAATAAGCACAATTGGAGGCTCCTCACTTAATTCAAAATCAGGAAACCACTTGAGGAATTCCATGTTGGTCCCATCAATATTAAGATACTTTTTTTAAGAATAATCTAGCATAATCTTCTTCCATCAGCAATTGAATCGTAACATGACTCCAATCAAATAATCTTAATTTCCATGCACTTAAGAGCTTAAGATTCTAAAAGGCCTTTCTGATTAGTTCCATTTTGGGATGACCAAGCTGAAACTTCCAAATCAAAGTAATTTTACAGGACCCAACTAGAAAAGTATGTTTCTGGTCAATTAAAATAATGGCAAGGTTGCCTCCGCAGAGTTGTTTAACAAAACGACAATTCCCTTTTTCTTCTCTAGTATTATGAAAAGCTTGTGGAAAGACTAATGATGCACCCCTAGTGTGTGTTGTTTTTTTTTTGTGTGTTTTATGATAAATTAATTCCCCTGAGACAACACAAAAAAATTGACCTAACCTGCAATTACACAGTAATTTAGCATCCAAAATATGACAAAAAACTTGACCTAATTTATATTTAACGGCTAGTAAGCAAAATTGAATGTTATAATATATAGATAATAATTCACACACTAGAAGTTCTACATAAGTGAACGTATTGCTTCAAGTAATATAAGACTTTCTTTAAAAATCCTAGTATCGATCCCACAGAGAAGTGAGGTAAAAAATCCCTTAGGCTAATTATAGTCTACCACTATTAGTCCTTAGTTTGGAAGGTCAAATTAAGTGATTTTTCTAACAAGTAATCCTAACTGTAAGACTTAAGTTTAAAACAACAAACAAGTACTGCTAAATGAAAATTTTAATTATAAAGAAACCTCTTTTTGGATGAATTGGTTTGAATAATTTTGAGATGTTAAAAACTAGTATTCTTATTTAATGATTTAGATAATGTATAAGAGTGAGTACATTAAATATTGTATGTGCCAAATAGGAGCAATCCTATTCTTTACCATCTGTCGAGTGCATAAAGAACATTGGCTAATCCAGTGTTTGATCCCTAAATCTATGGTTAGGCTGAGAGGATACTAACTCCTACTCCAAAAGTCCCACTCCCCCCACCCCGAGGGCTAACATCTCACTTTTGATTTTCAAACAACTAGACTAAATTGGGGATTTTAGTTTGTCACCCAAAAATCTCTAATTCTATGCCCATCAAAGTATATTTCCCTATTTATCTGCCCTTAGCAACATGAACTACATTCTCATCCATGAAGTCAAATGTGGTTCCACTTTGTTGGGAATTACACCACCCTCTTGGATTTTAATGTAATCACAATGAATTTTAACACTACAACGGGCCCTTATTGTAAAGTAAATGAAATTCAATTAAAATCCATCACATTTATATTTAAAACCTTTTCTAACATGCATCCCATAATCCAAAACATGAATCCTAATTATTACAAAAGAAAAATAAAATGAAAATAATTACATAATCTTCTCATGCAATTAATTCCAAACAAGTAGAAAGATTAAGAAAAACTACTCACAAAGCACAAAGAAAACACAAAGGAAAACTTCTTTACATAAGAAAAAAATTCACTCGATAAGTGTTTACAAAATGATAAGATAATGACGAATACAAAACTTAGTTGTTCCCTTTTAAAGAAAGATGAAGATCTCTCCCACAAAGTGTTTCATTGATCCATGCAATGCTAGTACTATTCCTCACTGATAATATGAAATTCCACTCTATAATCTATCTAAAAAGGGTATAAATCTACATTTCCACTCCTATTCCAAGATATCTAAGTATTATTCTTGTTTTTCCTAACACACACACACACACACATCATTTCATTCCAAGAGACAAATCTCTTCATCCAAGAGACATATCTCTCATTCAAGAGCCTTTTTAATGTGTCTAGATTCATTGAACTTTTCCATGGGGTGTTTGATTTACTTAGAGCCTTCTAGAACATCTCAAAATAGTTAAAAAACACCCAAAAATAAGTCCATAATCGTCTTTGGTACATATGACGCATGTTCCTTGAATTTTGGGGCCTCTGGCACTATTATGGCACCTCTTCTTTATAATCTTGTGCCTCTGGCGCCAGTTTTGGGGCCACTAGCGCCACCCTGCAGCAGCTCTACCATTTTGCTCCATTTGGCTTTTTTTCAACCCCGTTTAGCCCCATTTTAGTTATGTTTTGCTTCTAAGATATATACCTAAAAGATAAGCATGAATCCAGCCTTTATTTAAAGTGTAATTTTATTCAAAAATATGTGAGAAGTGTAAAAGAGATTAAGCATAGAAAGACATCAAAATATGTTAGGTCAGAATTTTCTTTGTTCCTCATTTTGGCTCCAAATTGCACAGTTTTTGCCCATTTTGCTTCCTTTTTCTCCAAACGTCCATTTATTATATCTTAGGCTAAAAATATGCAAAATAATTTCCTTATCATTAAAAATAAGCGTAAAATGTATGTGAAAAAGTAGTCATTTTTTAGGCGTGTCAAACCCCAAACTTATTTGTTACTTGTTAAAGACTAAATTTATTGATTTGAAATTGTGGGTTTTAGTAGAGTTTCCTATAATTTTGTCTTAGAAATATTATAGTGTAACTTATGAAAAATTCTAGCAAATCAACCTAGGACTAGAGTGTAAGAATAACTCATATTCAGCTTAGGAATCTTGATTTTCTATTTACTTCAAAAGTTATTGAAACTTGTCAAACTAAAGATTCATTGAAACTTTAAGAAAAAAATTTAAACACTTTATCTATAAAAATTTGACCAATACTTTTTGAAATAATAATAAGTTTAGGATTGTTTCTAAGTCTTTTCTTTTAAAAAGATTCAAGTGAAACCAATTTTTTATTAGGCTTTTCCTCAAGCTTCTCCTGACATATTTTCTTTTTTACTTTTATTTTTATTTTCTTATTTTTTTCTCCTTTCTTTTAGGATCTCTTAATCCTTAATCTATTTTTTCTTTTTATGTGAGGATTAGTATTTCTGGATAGGTCTTTAATAGTTTTGATTTTCACTATCCTTTTTTTAAAATCAGAAACTCAAAACTTTCCCTCACTTTTTAAAAGTGTAAGTATTTGTTTGAAAAAGGTTTCAATAAAAGGCTCAATTTTAAATAAGTATAAATTGTAAGAATCTTAGCTTTTCAAATATTCAACTCCTTTCTACCATAAATTTATTCAACTCCTTTCTACCATAAATAGCAAAATCATTTTCCTAAAGTTTCCTACAAAATATCTTAACTCTAGAACAGTTTCTTCACATAGGATTTCAACTAAGTTATTTTTCTAACATTCCTAAAATAGAAATTATAGTAACCTAAAGGTAACACCACATACCACAAGTCATTTTACAAGTGAAATAAAATTAAATACAGGCTACTGAACATACATAAAGTTAAGTTTAAAATATTTTTGTCCCCTCCCCCCCCAAACTTGATTTTTTAAATATTTTGCACGTAATTCCATAAAATTTAGCAGGAAAAAAAATAAAAGTTGAATCTACTAACTATTACAACCTGCGTATCTAGGATAGAATGATTGTAGGAAAAAGTAAATCAAGCCTAAATTATACTTGCAATAATATTAAACTAAAAAAAAGATACTCACTTTAAAATTTTATTTTTTTTCCTACCCCAAACTTGATTTTTAACATGTATAGCATTTAGTACAAAAAATATAAGCAAGAAGAAAAATAGATTAGAAATTCTATCTGCCACACATGCCTATCATAAGCATCTATAATTATTAATCAAGATAGAAATCATGTAGAATATATTAAATCTAAACTAAACATGAAAGAATGAAATCAAGTAAATGAATGTTTAGCTAGCATAAGAGGTATCAACATAGGAATATTAAAATATTCTTAAGTACTATATAAAGTTGTAACACAAAAATAATACACATGATAAATGAGGTTGATTCTTCCATTAACTCATTGTATCTCACTAACTTATTTCCAATTTCTAACAGTACTTTTTAAATGATTTTATAGAGTATAATCCCAAAGATAAGATTATCTCTGATATAATAGCTCTTAAGCACCAATCTCAGGCTTCACCTCATTCTTTTAACTAAGCACCTCTAATAGTTATAAGAATAGTGTAAATTTATCCACATGTTACTCATAAAATAGGTTTGCAACTCTTATCAAATGAAAACAAAGCTAGAGAAATGAAGTAACAAATATGAGATGGAAATATCACTATTAAAGTTCATTATATCTCATGTAAAACTTAAGTTTGGGTGAGACCCGAGTCGTGGACTCATCAATCCAATTACTATAAGAAAATATATAAGTCTAGCCATAATAAGAAATTAAGGAATCACCTCCCTCATGATATAACAAGATCAAATCAAGCCACTAACAATCCAAACATCCACCAATCATCACCAAATTGATCAATCCACATTATAAAAAACACAATACAACACTAGCAATAATAACCCTCATGCACTCTAAATCAAACCACACTGCTAACTTTGGGTTGCCTCCCATAAAGCGCTTGGTTTAAGGTTGTCAGCCCAACATATAATTCTACTTAGATTAAAAATCAATTTAAGTAATCCTTGATCATTCAGCCAATCTTTTCATGATCCAAGGATTTCTACAAAGTCCTTGAATTTAAAATTTTGTTTCAGTTCTTCCTTTCTTTCTAGATTAAGTATTCTTCTAGTGATTTTATTAATTTTCATATTAATATCATCCTTGAAATTTATATAAGATGGTTCTTTATATGATACTTCAAGCTCTCCAAAATTTTAGATCAGATTACCTCTAGATAATTCAAATTCTAGATTAAATTCTTATAGGTTACTCTTTCGTTCAGGGTTGCCTTTCAATTCATCCCCTTGGTACTAAGTTAATGGTGGAGGTGCTCGGTGGAGGTGCTAATGGTGGAGGTGCTCTTTCTATATTTATCTTAGTTGAAGAAATATGTTTTTCTAATTCCTTAGGAAAATTTTCCATTGGTCTTTCAATCTTCTTATCCTCATCTCTCAACCCAAAGTTCTATTAAAACATATCCTCAAATTCTATTTTAAATATTAGTTCCATAATTTTATATTGCTCATCATTCAATACCTTAGGGCTTATCTCAAGGTCTCTAGGTAAAATCAATGGGGGATAACTGTTAATTAAATTAATAATATGCTTCAGTTAGTTTTCCATATTTCTAATTACAGCTCATTGACTTTGTAATTGATTACCCATTTGTAAAACAACCTCTTCTAGCAATGACTCCTCTTTCTGTGGGCTAAAGTTAAATTTATTAGGAAAATAGAGTTCATCATTGAAATCACCCTGACTATTCTAATTACATGTCTAATTAAATTCATTATCTTCCTAAAATTAGTTTTCTCCTCCAAATTAATTATTTTAGTTAATGTTTGAATAATTTTCCTAACCTGGGTTGTAATAATCGGAATAAGGACCTTATATTTCATGGCTAGTTTCAAAATAGTTTGGCTCAATCAATTGTCCAAATAAAATTTCCTTAAAAATTAGGGGTCCTTGAGGATAAGTTTCTTTGTGTTGATCCAACTTCCTATGAATATCTGCATTGTGAGAATTTAAAAATAGTAAGCATATCTTCTTGAAAATTAGCCAATATCTTGGGGTTTACTCTTTCAAAGCTACTAGCATTATAATCCAAATATGAATATTCATTATATCATTGATCCACCATTTCTACATTTAATTCATGGAGTCTTTCTCGATTCATCATCCCCTTAAAAGTTCTCTTTAAATTTGATTCACATAATCCAAGGTCTGCAGCTCCTGAACTACGCATACAAATCTAAAGACTTAACTAGTAAGACAGATATCAAAAATATTTTTGATATTTTGGATCTTCTTTAAAATAAACACAAAATAATTAAACACACGATATAACAATAGTATAATTTCCAAATCAAAGTATTACAATTTTAACTAAAATTCTCCTAAAATTCTTACCAATATTTCCCCGATAATTGCGCCAAAAACTTGATGCACACGTAGTGTGTGTTGTTTTTTTATGTGTTTTATGTCAATCTAATTCCCTTAAGACGGCACCAAGAACTTAACCCGACCCATAATTACAGAGTAATTTAGCTTCCAAATTATGGCAAAAAGCTTAACTCAATTTATATTTAACTGCTAGTAAGCAAAATTAAAATGTAATAAAATATAGATAATTATTCACATACAATGGGTGCTACGCAAGTGCACGTATTGCTTCAAGTAATATAAGGCTTTCCTTAAAAGCCCATAATTGATTTCATAGAGAAGCGAGGTAAGAAATCCCTTAAGCTAATTCTAGTATACTACTATCAGCCCTTAGTTTAGAAGGTTGATTTAAGTGGTTTTTCTAACTAGTATTACTAAATGTAAGTGCTAAGTTTGAAACAAAATACAATTATTGCTAAATGAAAATATTAATTCTAAAGATACGCCTTTCTGGATGAATTAGTTTTGAGAATTTTGAGATATTAAGAAAAATTATTCTTATGTAATGAATTGAATAATGTATAAGAATGAGATACATTAAATATTTTATAGCCAAATAAAAATAATCTTATTCTTTACCATCAGTCGAGTTCATAAAGAACATTCGCTAATCTAAAGTTTGTTTCCTAAATTTGTTGTTGGTATGAGAGGATACTGGCTCCCACTTCTCCCTCCCCTGAGGACTAATATTTCTCTTTAATTTCTAAACAACTAGACCAAATTGATGATTTTAGTCTATCACCCTAAAATCTCGAATTCTATGCCCATCAAAGTATATTTCTATTTTTATTTGCACTCAACCCAATAGACTACATTCTCACCCATGAAATCAAATGTGGTTCAACTTTTTTGAGAATTATACCTCCCTCTCGGATCTTAATGCAATTACAAAAAGTTTTAGCACTACAACGAGCCCTTATTTTCATCTAAATGAAGTTCAAGTAATAACCATCACATTTATAAATAAAATAACTTCTAACATGCATCCAATAATCTGAAATATGAATCCTACTCATTACAAAAGGAAAGTAAAATGAAAATAATGGCATAATCTTCTCTTGCCACTTTTTCCAAACAAAAAGAAAGAGTAAGAAAAACTACTCACAAAACACGAAGAAAACACAAAGGAAAACTTCTTAACTTCAAAGAAAATCCACTAAGATAAGTCTCTAAAAAAACATAAGATAATGAAGAACACAATACTTAGATTTTTCCCTTTGAAACAAAGATGAATATCTTTCCCACAAAGTCTCTATTTGATTTATGCAATGCTAGTACAATTCCTTACAAATTCTTTTAAATCCCCTCTCCAATCTCTCCAGAAAAGGTAGAAATCTATATTTCTACTTGTATTCTAAGATCCTTAAGCATTCCTCTCATTTTTCTTAACAAGCACACCCACACCCACACACACACACACACACACCATCATGAGAGGCGCCACCCACCTATTATAAAAAGACACAAAATTCTTTCTTTTCTCAAAAGACGCATCTTTTCATTCCAAGAGACAAATCTCTTCATCCAAGAGACACACCTCTTCATTCATGAGCCTTTATGAAGTGTTTAGATTCATTGAACCACTCCATGAGGTGTTTGATTTACTTAGGGCCTTCTAAAAAAATCTTAAAATAGTCAAAAACCACCAAAAATCCATCCATAACCTTCTCTAGCATTCTAGCACTAGTTCTGGCACCTCTGGTTCATGTTCTCCAGAGTTTGGCACTACTGGCACCTCTTCTTTGTAATTGGGCACCTCTGGTGCCAGTTTTTGCGCCACTTGTGCCACCCTAAATGATGTACAAGATAAGTATGAAACCAACATTTCCTTAATGTGTAATTTCATTCAAAAACATGTGACAAGTGTAAAGGAGATTAAGCATAGAAAAAATATCAAAATGTGCCAGGTCAGAGTTTTTTTTCTTGTTTGCTTTGGCTCTAAATTGCACTGTTTTTGCCCATTTTTGCTTCCCTTTTCTCACAAATTTCATTTCTTGTACTTGAAGCCAAAAGTATGCAAAATGACTTCCTTTAAAGTGAAATATCATTACAAATATGCATAAAATGTAGGTGAAAAAGTAGATACTTTTTAGGCGTATCAACTAACTTTTTTGGAGAGGTGAGTGTTGGAGAACCAACAACATTTCCCTCCAATGGAACAGTAAATTATGCTTAAAAAATTCGAAAACACACATGCTCGAGAAGATGGAAAACAATTAAGACAATATAAAAGAGCAACAATAAAGTGTTAGCTAGGTTGCAAAAGCACCCAAGGACCTCAACCAAATACCAACAAGTCAAAAGTGAGGGAGATGCAAGAAACTCCATGGATGCCCAAACCCTAATAGAGCTTTATCAGCCATTATATATATATATATA
>NW_018238376.1:229463-234369 GCF_001263595.1 Phalaenopsis equestris | reverse complement strand
TATATATATATATATATCTCATCTCAGAAAATGGATCCACTAGGTTTTTGACAATGTGCATAATAAAGTGTTGGAGGCTTAACACATGGTTAACCAGTTAAAGGCTCAAGATATATGCTTGCCTGAATAGGTGGAAACAGTAGTGCGTGCTCATCTATCCTTACTTAATGCAATCACTTTGGAAAAAAACTTTCTTCAATAGAAAGCTAATGATATTTCTTTTATTGCCAGTTTTAGAAACATAACCTATTTTGATGCTAGTTTAAAGCATAGAAGAAACGTTAATAGTATTATGAAGATCAAGAATGTCAATGGTCATAATTTAATCGACACAGAGGATATTTATTAAAGTATGGTGCTTTATTTTTCTTTGTTTTATGAGTCTACTTTATAAGTTACCCATGTTGAATCTAGTGTTTTTGCTGATGAAATTAGTTACACTAAGAACCGCTCCTTAACTCAAGCTGTTTATGAAAATGAAATTCTTTCTGCTTTTAAATCTATATGTTCTAACAAAGCTCTAGGCCCAAATGGTTTCTGGTCTTCTTTCTATGTTGACTATTGGGATATCATTAAGAAGGTGGACATACTAGCTATTCAAAGCTTTTTTCTTGGGGAAAATGCAGGTAAGAATTTTAGCTCTGTTTTGATTGTGCTCATCCCCAAAAGTAATGACAATATTTCTTGGGATAATTAATGGCCAATTTCTCTTACCACAATATTCTTTAAAGTTTTGAGTAAGCTTATTGTGAATAGGTTGCAACCACACATTTCTCAAATTATCCATCCACAACAATCTATTTTTATCAAAAGTAGAGACACTATGGATAACATCCCTTTAACTCAGGAAATGGTTGAGCATCTAGATAAGAAGTCCATAGGGTATACCATGGTTTTTAAACTTGATATCAAAAAGGCTTTTGATAGAGTTAGCTGGGACTTCATACTTAATATTTTGCAGGCTAAGGGCTTTCAACAGTACTTTTGCTTAGTCATTAAAAGATGGTTAACTAATAAACATTACAGTGTGCTTGTTAATGGTAAAGCTCATGGTTTCTTTTGTGCTTACAACGACATCAAGAAGGGAGATCCACTCTCTCCTACCATCTTCATAATTACTTTTTATTATCTCTCCAGGCTAGTTAAAATTTGCACCTACAACATCCTCACATCCAATACTCTCATAAATAAAAAACTATGGTTAGCCACCTTGCTTATGTCAACGATGTTATCTTGTTCTCTAATGCTAGTAATTTTGTGATTAAAGAAATTATGTCTCTTTTGATGGAGTTTCAAAAAAACTCTAGTTTACTCTTTAATTTGGCTAAATGCTCTATATATTTTGGGAAAAATGTATATCAAAATGTTGAAAGTTGGGCTTTAACCTTCACTGGTTGTAAAATTGCTAAACTTCCCCTTAAGTATCTTGGGGTGAACATCCTAAGAGGGAGAAAGAAGAAAATAAAAATGGATGATGTTGTTGACAAAATTAAATCCAAGATTAATGATTGCAGAAATACCTTCTTGTCTAATGGTGGTAGGCTTTGTTCAAAAGTGTTCTCTATAGTCTACCTTTATATGCTATGCAGGTTCTTAAAACTAAAAAGAGCACCCAAAAAGCTATTTAAGTTCTCTTCAACAATTTTCTCTGGAGTGATACTCGATCTTCTAAAATTTGGGCTAAGTGGAATAAAAGTAGTAGACCTTTTTCCTCTGAGGAACTTAGCATTAAATCTCTACAACAGATTATTAATATTAATATGTGCAAGCTCTGGTCCACATTTAGGGCTGGGGAAGCTTTATGTGCTCACTTTATGCATCACAAATATTGCATCTTTAGTCACCCCTCCGTTGTCACATGGAAGTCTGGGGATTCTAAAATTTGAAAGGCTATTACACTTGCTAGAAATGTGGCTTCTCATTTCATTTTCTAGGATGTGGGGGATGGGAACATTTTTTTTGGCACGATCATTTGGGAACATAATATTTCATAAAGTTGCCTCACTCTTTAATCGATAAAAATTTACTTGTTTCTGATTGATGGATCAATGGTATCTGAAATTTACCTAAGCTAAATTCTTTAGTTGAGGAGGTGACCCCCTCTATTGCTAATATTCCTATTAATGTGCATGCAAGGGATGTTCCTATGTGGATTTTTAAATTCAGAACTTCAATAACTAAAATGTTATATTCTCATATACCTATATTTCTACAATGGAAATTGAGTTCTTATATTTGGTATCAATACATTTCTCAATACATCTCTTTCTTTCTTTAGAGATTTTTTCACAATATTTTTCCTCTAGATGATATTCTTAAAATAAAAGGTTTGAGGCTTGCCTCCTAATGCTATATTTGTAGGAAGGAGGCTGAATCTTCTTCTCATATTTTTTATGGTTGCCCCTTTGTTGGAGAGGTATGGGAAAAGTCTGGTTTGTTATTTTGACAATATTTGGCCCCCAATTTTGTGCTTGAAAAGTATTCTTGCTATTTGGAAGGAAACAATGCATTCTAAAAAAAAAACTATTTTATTTCCCTTTACTTGTGATGTGGTTTATTTGGGTGGCTAGAAATAGACACAAATATGAAGCTTCTCACCACACTCCAACTACTTTTATCTCACTTATTGTGTCCAATTTTCATAAATCAAAGATATCTTCTAATGCAGTTTCTACTTCTCATTTACCAATGAGTGGTACGAGACCGACTTTAATTTGTTGGAGACCACTTTCTTAAGGTTGGATTAAGGTTAATTTTTATGGTAGTTTCACATCTTTTGGTGCTAGGATGGGAAAATTGTTTTAGGATACAAATGGGAAATGTCTTGCTTTCATTGCCTCATCGAGCCCCTCCCCCCCCCCCCCCTTGAATATGAGACTAGTACTGTGCGGGCAGCTGTGCAAGTTAGTGTTTCTCTGGTTTTCTTTAATGTGGTGGTGGAAACTAATTCACAAGGATTGTTTAATATATTAACAGGAAAGTTGAATCCTATTTCGTCCCTCATTACTTTCCTGAAGCGTATTAAGACGATAGTAGACCTTAATCATCTAAATATTCAATATACTTTTATTCATCGAGAGAGCAATGCCCTTATGGATTGGTTATCTAAAAGGGGGCAACATGGCATTTTGATTGGTGATACACCTCCTTATTCTCCTTGCACTCTCTTACAAAGTGATTTACTTGAGGCTCCTTTTATACAAACATAGCTTACCTGCTCCTCTTTTTATGACTTTGGGGACGGGTGATTTTGAGTACTATGTGTTATCTCAGTTTGAATGCCTTATAGATCTTATAATGCAGGATTTTCAATATCTATATACTTGTTGGAGATGTTTACCTTTTGTTTTTTTGTTACTGTCTATTCTATTCTGCATGAGAATATGGGATGGTTTTCCTTCTACCTACTTTGTTTACTGCTACAGAAACAGAGTTAAGATGATTACTTTGGTTAGGATGGTGTATCTTCATGTTCCATGCCCTTTATGTTACATTCACCAATGTTGAGTACTTACCGATACCAAATATTTGGTGTCTGTTTGATCTTTCCATGCAAGATTTGGAAAGTTTATATATATTTTTGGAGTGGTTTAGCTTTTGTTTTTCACTACCCAAAGTTATCAATGCTATTTTATCTTTTCTGCATATAATGCAGTAGATACTGCCTGAATTTTCCTTCTCTGCAGTCCTACCTCAAGTGCATAAGAAAACAGAATGGCTTTACTACTACCTCTATGCTTTACTACTGTAGAAAGACCCTCTCTACTAGGTGATTACATTCACCTTTATTTTTGACGCCCATTGCTTCTACTGTTCCAAGCTCCCTTTCATTTTTGGTTTCCCTGGCATGGGATGGGGGAATGGTTTTATTGCTACCTGCATGATTTTCTTTTCGTAGATTTGGTTTTAGTTGATGAGCCTGGTTTGGATTTTTCTTTTTAAGGCTCCAAGCTATCTTTGTTGTGATGTTTGTTGGTACTATTATCTTTTGCGGTGCAGGTTTTGTTTACTTGCAGGATATACTCTAACTGCTATCTAGGGATACTTTTATTGGCATGCCCATTCTTCTTATAGGGAGTCTCACGTTAAGGATTACACCTATTTTGCACATGCTTTGGACTACTTCGTATCACTTCTCAGGATCCATTGGATGTAACATGATTTAACTGATACTGATGGTTATTGCTTTCAGCTTCCTATAACAGTTGCAGTTTGGTGCATTTTGGGACCTTTTATTTATTTTTAAATGTATGTTTTTTGGTTTTGGTATACCGGTAAATGCTCGGGTATATATTTTGTTTTGGGTATATGACAGCGACTTTATATATGCTTAAAAATACAAGAATTTGATACTGCTGCTAGAAGATTTAATTCCTCTGCAACGACGCCAAAAACTTGACAGAGGTTATAGATTCAATAAAGATGTATATAAAATATTCAATAATTACAAAGTCACACTTATTAACGCAAGTAAACGTATCGCTCAAGTAATACAAGAATCTAATGGAGTCTTGTATATAGATCCCACAGAGATTAATATTAGAGGCTATGAACTAAGATTTTAGAAAATCAATACTTAATCACAACAATATAGTTCAAATTGCTTATCTGTCACTAGTAGGAAATTGAAATAAATATGTAATTTTAATAACTCTTAAAAAACTAATTCTACTAATAAAGTTTCTAATGTGAGTTCAATATATAAGAAAGCATCCCTCTCCTTGTCAAGAAATTAAAGTTAATGGATAAAGTGATTTAGTTTAAATTGGATTGTGCCAAATAGGAGCATACCTATTCTTTACTCTTTGGTCCAGGCATAAAGAACATTGAGTAATCCTATGCTTGTTTACTGAATCTGCGGCTAGGCTGGGAGGATACCGACTCTCACTTTGGAGCTCCCACGTTC
>NW_018238376.1:228251-229358 GCF_001263595.1 Phalaenopsis equestris | reverse complement strand
TCCCTGAATCTTGGATGTAATCTTCACTTTAGTTGTAAAACTCAACATATTTTAACAAATCAATTGGCCAGATTGAAAGTAAATTAAGATCAAAGTGAAAAAATCATCACAACTTCTTTAACATTCTCAAGGCTTAACCAATTCAAATCACCATATCACAAAATCTCAAGACAAGGAGAAAGACAGAGAAAACTACTCAGAACTCATGAGGAAGTTACAACAAAACTTGGATTTTATATATAAAAGCAAAGTCATACAACTATAATAATTAAATACCACTTATCTCTAATTCCTCCCCAAGCAAACTCCACAAAGTACCTCTGAATCTCTTCCTTTCTTTACAGTGCACAGAATTCTTCTTTGAAGCGACAATGAGGAAAAAATCTCTCACTTTCTTCAATTCTTATAATCTCTCAAAGAATTCCTCACAATCTAACCCTAAATTAAACTCTCTACACTCTATTTTTGACCAGAAGTTTCTCTTAAAGTTGTAGAAGAGTTTTCCCAAGAGTTGCTTAAGCATCCCCTTAAAAATCGTCCACTTTCAATGCTCCTATTGAGATAACCTCCGATCTCGCCGTCGGCGACCTCGAGGGCACCGTCGGTGGCATGCTGGAATATTTAATTCTGAACAACCGGGAAAAACCCGCCATCGGCGACGTTGGGCTCGCCGTCGGCGCCCTATTTCAAATCTTCATATTTTTGTCCTTTTCCCTCCAAATTCGCTCCTTTTTGCATTTTCTTACTCCAATGACTATAATTCAACTTACCTGCAACAAAACATCAAAAATACCTTTCTTTAAAGTTCATTATCATCAAAATTAATGTAAAATAGGTATGAAAATCTCAACATATTTTCCTTTGGTCAAAATCCCCCAAACTTGACTATTACTTGTCCTCAAGTAATTTTAGTGCTACATAAAAGTTATGACCTATTGTAGTAAAGTTTAGTAAAGTTTTAATTCCAAGTTTTATTTAAGTAAATACCATAGTGAGATTTTCAGAAAAAATTCAAGTAATTAAATTAACTCTGTAGGTACAAGATTATCTAGTCATCAAGTTTAAGCGTTCTAGTTTTCTATTCATTTCAAGAATGACTATATGTTG
>NW_018238376.1:227856-228224 GCF_001263595.1 Phalaenopsis equestris | reverse complement strand
TTCATAAGAACACTACTAGTAAAAGATGCTAATCCATAAATATAAGTTCAAGAATGTATTTAGGTTTTCCTTTTAGGTAGGTACAAGTGAAACCAATTTTTGATTAGGCATCTCCTCAAGTTTCTCCTCACTTTTATACCTTTATTTTTTTTTTTTTCATTTGGATTGCTTTTAATCCTATATATTTTTCTTTTCTTTTCAGGGATTGTTGTCAATCATTTCTTTATATTTTTCAAGTGAAGATTACTATATCTGGATAGCCTTTAATAATTTTGAACTTCACTTTTCTTTCCGTAAATTTGAAACTCAAAGCATTCCTTTGCCTTTAAAGTATTTCATAGCTTTTACATCATTGAGCCCCAATCTTT
>NW_018238376.1:217924-227593 GCF_001263595.1 Phalaenopsis equestris | reverse complement strand
GGAATGATACAGGTGGAAAGAAAAATTCTAAATATAAATCATACCTCAGTACTTTAGGCATTGTCATCATTCTAAAATTTTTGCAGTGTCAACTGGTTTGTAATATTAGGAGCTTTCTATACATATAAATCATTAGGAGCTTTCTATACATGATACATGTAAATCATTAGAGAATTTTCTGGGTAATAAAATTTTGAAATAAGTACAAAACTAAACATTATACAAACATAATATTTCGCTAACGCATCCACAATACTAAACAAAAAACAATTACAAAGATATTAAAATGCAAATAAAAATCACATCACATTAAAATTTACAAAGTACTAATCAACATCTATTATAACTACACATGCAAATTTCAACTACGAAACTAAACAATTATAATAATAATTAAAAATTATCGAATTCCAACATAAAAATAAAAATGAAAGTACAAACAAACAAACATTTATCTCTATTACATAAATTACAAAAATAAAATTACATCAATTACTATCATATATCAAAATCCCATGCTATATTTTCATCTTATTGGTCAGCAGGTGGATTGGGCTGATACTGAGTATAACAGAGGCATTCAAGAAAATTAACATCAGGCTCACCTCTGTAGTGTCGGGCCTGAGCTTCGTAATAATCTATCTCAAAGTCAGAATGCCTCTGTAGGTATTCACTATCATAATCATATTTACGTTCTAATCCCCCAATTCTTTCATTTATTAGCTCTAAAATCTTTCGTTGCAAGGTCAACTCATTCATTAAATCATTCAGGGTAGGGGAACTAGAAGAAGGAATGTCATAACTAGTAGAGGGGATATCTCTTCTAGTAGAAGATTCTTGACTCCTTTTCCCAAATCTCCATTTTTCATGGGATTCATATGTCTTCAAATTAGCTTTACTAATGGGTTTCACAACATAAACCAATTCTTAATCATCTCCAGCTTCAACTCCTGAAAGTTGGCAAACTGCATAAATGAGGCCAGGATGTCCCAGTCTTCCACTTGTTTCACTCTTTGCTATGGTCAATATATTGTTAAAAATAATTCTCCCCACATTTATAGTTTGATTATTCTGAATATAGAAATTCAAAATAGCTCTATCTCTTATTACCTCACTATGGTGATAGCTAGGTAACAGAGTAGAGGAAATAAAATAGTGCCACGCTTTTGATGTGGCATTCAACATGGAAGCAGAAAAATTTACCCGTTCTCCTTGCTTTATCTTCCATGTATCTTTCCCATCAGTGAGAAAGTTGATGACATTATTCAGCGGGCTTTCCATTGTACTGAAGGTTTCATAATGACAGCTATAGGTGTCTGGGACATCATAAAAGGAGCTAATGCGGGCGGCACTAAATTCAACAGAAAATCCCCACACTCGAACGATTCCGTCCTCAGAATAGTATACATTGGCATAAAATTCTTTCAAAATATTCATAGTAGCCTTATTTGTGGTATAATAGAATTCTTCCCACCTCCGTTCGATAATAACTTGTTCAATTTCTCCTCTCAGACTCTCAAAAACTTGATCTTGTATTTATTTCTTCCCTTCAAATACTAAAATAAATATCGATTGTGCCTTCGCATTGACAAAGCAAGACTCGTCAAACTCAAGTCGCCTCTTTTGTTGTGGAGCCATGTTAATCTAATCAAAATTATAAAAAAATTTCAAAATACACTTCAAATACTCAAATAATGGCTTCCAAGCGTACTTCAAGAGTTCAAAACTAAATTTCATGAATTTCTTCCAAATATTTTCTCCACATTCTCAAATTTTTTGGACCTTCTCAATGTGGAAGAAATTCAACATTCAAGGTGAAAATCAAATATTTTTAGGTTGGAGTGAAGCTCTTACTAAGAGATGATAAAATTCGGTGTCTAAATGCTTTGAAATCGCCCCCAAATCCAAGATCTTCAAGCCCTAGATCGAAATTTTCCTTTTTTAAGAGGAAGGGGATGATGAATAGTGGCGGTTGACTGGTCAAAATTGCGGTTAAAAGTGTTTTTTCAGGATCTCGCTGTCAGCGGGGTCTTCAGCACCGTCAGCGAGCTTTATTGAATTAATAACTAAGTCTCGGGAAAAATCCACCGTTGGTGGAGTAGATGGCTCCATCGGCGGTGTAGATGGCGTCGTCAGCGAGATTTTCAAAATTGGGTCAATTTCCAAATTTTTGCGATTTCTTTCAATTTCAAGTCTCGACGACATCCGTTCAATCATTATAGGCATAAATTTTATGTGATTAAATGATTTACTAACACAAATAAACATTTATAACACAAAAAGACACAAAACATCACAATTGTATATAAATTCCTAGGGTTACAATACACGTTATAAGAAACACCTAAGTTTGGTATTTTCTCAACCTTAATACATCAACTCAGAGTCGCAATCCAAGCTACAACACTCAAAACGCTGAAAACAAACATCCTATGCTCAATCTCAACTATATAGAGATCTAAAAGCAAAATTCAAAAGCAAAGCAAACATAAAGTGCAAATCAAATTACACACATAGACATACTAGTAGCAAGGTAAATCTACTATTCTTCATATTCAGTGCTTGTTTCTCTTCTGAGATCACCCATTGATTGAACATGAACGAAGAGGTTATAGAAGGGCCGGTATGAAAATTCTTCAGTAGAGTCCTCTTCTATCAATCCCATCTTTCTCATCAATCTTATCAAACTTCCTTTGATATGTCCAGAGTGATCAAAATGCTCTTTCATCCTCCAGTCTAGATGATCAAAAAAATCAGAGATATTGTTAAGTGCATTCATAACATTTTGTACCTCTTTCTCCAATTTCTTGATTCTGCGCAAGATCACTAGTGTCTTGTATGGAACTAAAGGCTGAATAAGAATTTAATTATGAGACGACTGATCCACAATAATAGTCATATCATTCTCATCTTCATTGGCTGGGAACGTCTCGGTTGGTTCCAAAGGCTTCCAAGGTTGAAGTACCTTTTCCCAATTCTCGTAAGATACTTGGAAATGAGTGCAGAGTAAGAAAACTGTTGAAGGATGTCCAAGCCCAAAAGTTGATCCATGAATAATCAGGCCCAAAATAGACTTCACAATTATCGATCCAATATCAATCGACAGTCCCATTTGGATACATTAATTCAGAATAACACTTTCCTTAGTAAATTTACCAATCTTCATTGTTGCTACCAATCTTCATTGTCGGTAACAGTTTCGCAGAAATGAAAAAGTGCCAGTGTTTCGAAATGGGGGTTTAGAAGTGTTGCAGAAAAACTAACATACTAGTTTTCTCTCATTTTGTAGTCTTCAGTTTCGTCCTTCAAATATTGGTAGATCTCATTCATCTGGTTTCTTGTTGGGACGAAGTTGGAATAATGACAAACAGGAACATTCTCGATCATATTTAACTCATTAATCCGTGCAGGAGTAAAAGTTATTCATCTACCTTGCACATAGACGACTCCTTGGTTGTTTCCATGCAAATTAACATAAAACTCCTTCACCACAGGAACAACTACGGTGATTGTAGTGTAGCACAACACTTTCCATCTTCATCGCACAATCATCTCTTCAATTACTATCGAAGGATTGTTCAATCCTCAATTCACGAATCCTATTTCTTTGATAAATCTCCTCTTTGTCAGCACTTTGTTGAAGATTCGCTGCACCTCGAAATTAATGAACTTTCTTCGGTGGAACACTTGAAATCTATGGTTTTCAAGGGAATTGGATACCATAGAGATGAATTTGGTGGAGTTTCATTTTGTTTTTGGGGAAATACAAACTTAAGAACCAAATTTGGAAGTTTATAGGGAGTAACTCCCGCCTACATCTGCCAAAAACTGTCATTTCAAACTCTAGAAACCGTCATCCCGCCTTTCTTGCTGTCAGTGACGTCGATGACGTCGTCGACGAGCCTTTAGAATTAATTGCCTAGAATCTTTGGAAAAACCCGCCGTCGGCGGCGTCGATGGCACTATCAGCACCCAAGGCAAAAATTTCACAGTTTCGATTTGGTCCGAATGCGTTCCAATTTTTTCTATGGATCTAATTTTTATGATAATTCAAGGGTAAACATGAGTAGTAGAGTTCAATACTACCACAAACTAACAATAATGTTAAATAAAACTACTATAATCGCAATAAAAATAAAGATAACTATGGGTTGCCTCCCATAAAGTGCTTGGTTTAACGTCGTCAGCCCGACCTATTCAGATATTATTTAGGTTGACTGATCATTAAAAACTCTTTAAAATTTGGCATTTTACCCTCAAAATACTGCTTTAATCTGTGCACATTTACTTTAAATATATTCCCAGTCTTCTGATCTTCAATTTCAACAGCTTTGTAAGTATAAACTTGAGTCACAGTAGCTTTGTAAATAAAAACTTGAGTCACAGTAAAGGGTCCTAACTAACGAGACTACAATTTCCCACGGAATAACTTTAACCTTGTATTGTAAAGCAAAACTTCTTGTCCTTGTTCAAAATTATTCTGGTTAATCTTCTTATCATGCCATAACTTTAGTTTCTCTTTATAAATTTTGTCGTTATCATAAGATTCATTTCTTAATTCCTCCAATTCATTCAATTATAACAATCTCTTCTCACCATCATCTTTCAAATTATAATTTAATTCTTTAATCGCCCAATATGCTTTATGCTCCAATTCTATTGGTAGGTGACATGTCTTTCCAAAAATTAGCCTGTAAGGAGTCATTCCAATAGGAGTTTTATAAGCAGTTCTGTAAGCCCATAATGTGGTATCCAGTCTAGTGGATTAATCTACTCTACTAGGGTTTACAGTTTTCTCAGGTATTTGTTTAATCTCTCTATTAAAAACATCAGCTAACCCACTGGTTTGAGGGGGTGATAGGAAGTAGAGATTATATGAAAAATATTAAACTTTTTTTCAATCTCTGAATGTATTTATTCCTAAAATGGGATCCTCTCATTCTCTGCATTTCGTATCTAGTGAAAATATTTTTCATCAAAAAATCTTGAAGCACTTTTAGCGTCACAAAGAGGTAAAGCTTGGGCTTCAATCCACTTTAAAACCTAGTCTACTGTAATTAATATGTATAAGTTCCCGATGAAGGAAGAAATGACCCCATCAAATCTAATCCCCAAGCATAAAAGATCTCAACTTCTAACATGAAATTCAGAGGCATTTCATTTCTTCTAGATATATTGACTACTCATTTGCATCGATCATAAGTTTTTATGTATCTGTAAACATCTCTAAAGAGAGTAGGCCAATAGAATACAGCTTGTAAAACTTTATAAGCAGTTTTATTAATCCCAAAATGTCCTCCAAATTCAGAATCATGATATTTCTGAATGATCAGTTGAGTTTCTTCATAAGGTACACATCTTCTCATAATAAGGTCCTTACATTTTTTATATAAATTAGGTTCATCCCAAAAATATGCTTTCGCATCATGAATGAATTTTCTTTGTTGTTGCAATGTCAGCATATGTGGCAAAATACCACTTACAATATAGTTAACAATATCAGCATACCATTGTATTTTCCACTCATTAATATTATAAAGTTGTTCATCAGGGAAATGATCTGTAATTTCATTGTCGGTGTCAGATAATTCATACTTTTCTAATATCGATAAATGATCAACAATTTGATTATCAGTTGTCTTTCTATTAATAACCACAAAATCAAATTCTTGCATCAAAAGTATCCATCTAATTAACCTTGGTTTAGCATCCTTCTTTTGCATCAGATATTTAATAGCAGAGTGATCAGTGTGCACAACACATTTATTCCCAATTAAATAAGATATAAATTTGTCTAAAGCATACACAATGGCCAATAACTCTTTTTCAGTAATAGTATAGTTAGTTTGAGCTTCATTAAGAGTTTTACTAGCGTAGTATATAAATTTAAAAATCTTTTCATACCTTTGTCTAAGAACAACTCCAATAGCATAATCACTAACGTCGCACATTAGTTTGAATAATTTCTCCCAGTTAGGTGAAACTATAATAAGGGCTGTGATTAGTTTTTCTTAATTTTTCTTTTAATAACTCCTAATAACTCCAAGGCATTTAAACAGTGTTCATTAAATTCAAATTTCTTTTCCTTTTCTAAAAGTTGGCATAAAGGTTTAGTATTTTTTTAAAAATCTTTAATAAAATGCCTGTAAAAACCAAAATTGACATTTTAGATATAAGTTGAATTTTTGTATTAGTAGGAGGTGTTAACCTTTTAACCTCTCTTACATTAGTAGGAGGTGTTAATTTAGATATAAGTTGAATTTTTGCAGGGTCTGCTTCCATACCATTTTTCAAAATTTTATGCCCTAACACAGTTCCTCCTGCAACCATAAATTGACATTTCTCCCAATTTAGAACTAAATTAGTTCTTTCACACAACTCCAAAACTTTTTTCAAGATAATTTAAGTGCGTTTCTCCCAATTTAGAACTAAATTAGTTCTTTCGCATAACTCCAAAACTCTTTTGAGATATTTTAAGCATGCGTCAAATGATGTTCCAAATACAGAGAAATCATCTATAAATACTTCCAATCCATCGTCAATTAACTTACTAAATATGGACATCATACATCTCTGGAATGTTGCAGGTGCATTACATAATCCTCAGGAGCAATAGGAATTTGATGGTAACCGGTATATCCATCTAAAAAGCAAAAATATTTGTGCCCAGCAAGTCTATCTACTTCCAGCAAGTTTATCTACTATTGGGTCTAAAAATGGTAAAGGGAAGTGATCTTTCCTAGTGCCAGTGTGTAATTTTCTATAATCAATGCAAATACGCCACCCAGTAACTTGTCTGATAGGTATTAATTCATTATTCTCTTTTGTTTCAATAGTCACTCCTTCTTTCTTAGGAATATAATGAATTGGACTTACCCAAACATTGTCTGAAATAGGATATGTAATTCCAGTGTCCAACCATTTCAAAATTTTCTTATTGACTACTTCTTTTATCATTAGGTTTAATCTCCTTTATGGATCAACTCTTGGTTTATGTTGTTCATCTAGTATAATTTTGTGCATACAGATCAAAGGACTGACTCCCTTAATATCAGCTAAGGTCCAACCAATAGTTTTCTTATATCTTTTTAATTTATCCAAAATTCTTTACTCTTGCAAATCATTTAATTCTGAGATATAATAATAGGTAGTGTAGATGTGTTTCCTAGAAACACATACCTAAAGTGGTTAGGCAATATTTTGAACTCAAGTTCAGGTGGTTTTACAATTGACGGAACTAGATTCTTATCAGCATTTCTTGTAATATCCAGCATCTCAAATCTTTCCTGAACATAATCTAATTCTTCATTTTCTATTTCCTCCAAAATAACTTCATCTCTGTCTTCAAATTGTTCTTTCTCTTCAAAATGTTCTTTAAAATGCTCGTTCAATATATGTTCATTAATTTCCATGCAAAAACATTCATTATCTTTTTCAACAGAGCAGGGTATTTCATAGATTTCAAAATGTTAAAAGTCACTTATTGATCATTAACTCTCATAGTTAATTCTCCCTTTTGAACATCTATCATAGTTTTTCCAATAGCTAAAAATAGTCTCCCTAAAATGATAGGTATTTCCTTATCTTCCTCCATATCTAAAATAAAGAAATCCACAAGAAAGATAAATTTATCAACTTTTACTAACACATCTTCTGTAACTCCCTTAGGATAAGTAACTGAATGACCCGCTAACTGAAGAGTTACAGAAGTAGGTGAAACTTCTCCTAATCCTAATCTTTTGAAGATTGTTAGAGGCATAAGATTAATGCTGTCTCCTAAATCACATAAAGCTCTTCCATAAAATCTTTCACCGATAGCACACGATATAGTGAAAATACCTGGATCTTTTAATTTTTCAGGAAGCTTTTTCTGAATAATTGCACTACACTCTTCGCTAAGTGCAACAGTCTCATTATCAGTGAACTTCCTTTTCTTGATCAAAAATCTTTCATAAACTTCACATAATTGGGCATTTGCTCTAAAGCTTCTACGAAGGGAATATTGACCATTAATTTCTTAAGAATTTCTAGAAACTTAGAAAATTGTTTATGCTTTTTTTGTTGCTTCAATCTTTGAGGAAACGGTGGTGGAGGTTTCTCGATAGTAATTTTCATTGGTGTAAGTGGATATTCTAAATTTAGATATTCATGATCATTTTCTTTTTCCGTATCCACTTTCTCTTTTTCAATTTGTGTTTCTTTCTGCACTCTTGTTTCCAATTCTTTTCCACTTCATAATTGTATCGCTTTTATCTGTTCTTTTCCTTAATCTTTAGGATTACATCCCACAGTGCTAGGAAAAGTTCTCAATATTCGGTTACTAAGTGCAGTAGCAATATGCCCCAATTGATTTTCAATATTCTTGATAGCAGTTCCTTGATTTTGTAACTGATTTCCTTGAATTTGTAGTTGATTTTCTTTGATTCTGCAATTATTGACCCATGTTTAATATCATCTCTTCCATAGACAACTTCTTTTCCTTAATTAGAGTGTTACTGTTAAATCCTAGAGGATAAGAAGGTCTATAATTAACATTTACTTGGTTGGATGAATTTCCTAATGGGTTCACTGGATTATTCGCCCATTGTTGATTTGTAGAAGAATTGTTATTCCAATTAAAATTAGGATGATTCTTCTAACCTGGGTTATAATAGTTTGAATAAGGGTTGTTGGGTCTATTATTAATAGTATTTAAAGTCTCATATGAAGGTTGAACATCCACAAATTGCCCAAATGAATTCTCTTCCATTATAGTAGATGTTGGAGAGTAATTCATTCCTTAATAATCTAATTTCTTTTTTATTGCAGCAATCTGCAAAGCTTACATAGATATTGCATCATAATTGTGGATACTAGCCACTCTTTTAGGATTTACCCTTTCAGAGAGCCATTAAAAATTGTTGGTAGTCATCTCTTCTATTAACGAATAAGCCTCATCAAAAGGTTTGACATTAAAGAACCACCAGCCGCAACATCTATAATCAATCTAAGTGATCCCACTAATCCTTTATAAAAAGTTTTAATTATCAACCAATCTGGTAACAAATGATGAGGGCACTTTCTAAGAAGATCTTTAAATCTCTCCCAAGCTTCATATATCGAGTCTCCATCAATCTGACAAAATGATGTTATGTCATTTCTAAGTTTAGCAATTTTGGAAGGAGAGAAATATTTGAATAGAAATTTATATGAAAGTTCTCCCCAAGTTCTAATAGATCCAAGTGCTAATGAATTTAACCACATCTTAGCCTTATCCCTAAGTGAAAATGGAAAAAATCTAAGTCTAACAGCATTGTTCGAAACTTTGTCATATTTAAAGGTAGCACAAAGTTCTAAACAAACTAGTAAGGTGTAAATTAGGATCTTCATTTGGTGTACCTCCGAATTGATTATTTTGTACCACTTGGATAATAGTAGGTTTAAGCTCAAATGAATTAGCAGCTACATCAAGATTTTGGATAGATAAGTGAATTTCATCTGCTGTAGGATTTGCATAATCTCGTAGAGGTCTAAGTCGGTGTTCATTTTCTATTCCTTGGTTGTTCACATTATTTTCCATTTTGTCAGTATTTCTAGGTTATCTTCTTAGTTTTTTAAGTCTTCTAACTGTGCGTTCTAATTCTGAATCGTAGGGTATAAGATTTTCAGGTCCAAAATAAGATTTTCAGG
>NW_018238376.1:216871-217879 GCF_001263595.1 Phalaenopsis equestris | reverse complement strand
ACAATTGAAATCAGTACACAGAAAAATAGAAGTTGAAATATGAAAATAAGTTGCAATTCCAGTAAAAGTTTTTTAATAGTCCTAATTTGTCCGTTACTCTAATTATGATTCTTGTTTACTCCCTGGAAACAGCGCCAAAAACTTGACAACGACTTTATATATGCTTAAACATACAAGAATTTGATAATGCTGCTAGAAGACGCAAGTATACGTATCGCTCAAATAATATAGGGCTCTAATGGAGTCCTGGATATTGATCCCACAGGGAGTAATATTAGAGGCTATGAACTAAAATTTAAAAAATCAATACTTAATCATAACAATAAAGTTCAAATTGCTTATTTGTCACTAATAGGCAATTGGAATAAATATGTAATATTAATAACTCTTAAATAAATAATTCTACTAATAAAGTTTCTAATGTGAAGTTCAATATATAAGAAAACATCGTTCTTCTTATCAAGAAATTAAAGCGAATGGATAAAGAGAATTAGTTCAAATTAGATTGTGCCAAATAGGAGCATGGAGCATACCTATTCTTTGGTCAAGTCATAAAGAACATTGACTAATGCTATGCTTATGCTTGGTTACTGAATCTGTGGCTAGGCTGGGAGGATACCGGCTCTCACTTTGGAGCTCCCACGTTCCCCTCGCCTGAGGGCTAACATATATACTTCAACACCCAAACGATAGGACCAAATTGAGGATTTTAGTCTGTCACTCTAAAATCTCCAATTCTACGCCCGATAATTTTATTTCCATATTTATTTGCACCCATCTTTCAAGGAATTTGATCTCCCTGAATCTTGGATGTAATCTTCACCTTAGTTATAAAACTCAATATATTTTAACAAATCAAATGCCCAAATGAAAGTAAATTAAGATTGAAGAGAAAAGATCATCACACCTTCTTTAACATTCTTTAACATTCTCAAAGCTAAATTAACATTTCACAAAATCTCAAGACAAGGAGAAAGACGGAGGAAAAGACAAGGAGAAAGACGGAGG
>NW_018238376.1:182498-216790 GCF_001263595.1 Phalaenopsis equestris | reverse complement strand
CATACAAACTAATACAAACTATAACAAGTAAATAACTTATCTCTAAATTCCTCCCCAAGCAAACTCCTTGAAGTTCCTCTTAGTCTCTTCCTTTCTTTACAGTACACAGAATTCTTCTTCAAAGCGGCCAGGAGGAAGGAATCTCTCACTTTCCCTCCACTCTTACAATCTCTCAAAGAATTCATCACAATCTAACCCTAAATTAAACTCTCTACACTTTACACACTCCAATTTTCAGCCAAAAGTTTCTCTTAACGTTGTAGAAGAGTTTTCCCAAGACTTGCCTAAGCATCCCCTCAAAAATTGTCCACATTCAATGCACCTGTTGAGATAACTGGCGATCTCGCCATCGGCGGCCTCGAGGGTGTCGTCGGTGGCCTTCTAGAATATTTGATTCTGAACTCTCGGGAAAAACCTGTCGTCGGCGCCGTAGTTCAAATCTTCATATTTTGGTCCTTTTCGCTCCAAATTCACTCCTTTTTGCATCTTTTTGCTTTAATAACCATAATTCAACATACCTGCAACAAAACATCAAAAGTACATTTCTTTAAAGTGCAATATCATCAAAATTAGTGTAAAATAAGTATGAAAATCTCAACATATTTTTCTTTGGTCACTACACTTTTTTATTTTGTTTTGGGTGGAATTGTATGTGTTTGAGGAACCCCTTTATTTGAGTGTGTCTTGTATTTTTTGGTGTTCTAGTTGGGCATCTACTCTGAGCAAACTTTTGTACTTTGTTGATTAACATGTAGGGAAATGTATAATGCTCCTTTAATTATATTTATTTATTTATCTGGCCCCTCTAGAGGGAGGACAAGATCTAGATCACAACCTTCACTCCATATTTCTCCTCCCAATGTTTAAGTTCTCTCTTTTTTGTGTTTGGCCTCATGTCATTTTAAGTGTTCAGAAGACTTTTAACTTTTTTGTTAGCTTCAGTTGTAATGTTTTGAGTTCTGGTTTCTCTGGCCTTTGGCTGAATGTAGATTTTTGTCAGTTTTTCTATATCTTCTATCTCAGAAGATATGGGAGTCCTTTTGATCTCTTTATTTTGTTTCAGTTCAATAATTTACTGTCTTACTTCGGTTGAGGGGTTTTTGGTCAACTTTTTGGGCTGCTGTGATAGCAGCTGTGGTTGCCTTTCTCTTATATAGTTGATGATTAAATTGATGTATTGGAATATCAGGGGATTTCTGATAAAAAATCCTTGATCAAAATTAAGCAGTTGGCTAGGAAGCATAGGTTATTATGCTTTACTATTCTTGAACCATTGGTTCACAACACCCCTTGCAGATTTAGAAAGCACTTCCCAAGTTTCAGCTGTAGTTATAATATTAATAACAAAATATGGTTTTTCTATAAAAGGAATCTTAATGTTCAGATCTTGGGTGATCAACCTCAATTTCTACATATCAAGCTACTTTGGGATTTTCTAAATGTTGAGACTACTTTTATTTATGCTGGTAGTTCTGCTAGTGATAAAGTCACCTTGTGGCAACAAATTAAGCAGTTGAAATCTCTTATTAGTGGACCTTGGATTATTGGTGAAGGTTTTAATAGTGTAACTAGATTGAAAGAAAAATGGGGTGGGAAGGTTGTGGATATCCACCAAATGTTACTTTTTAATCAAAACATCAAGAATACTGATCTTGCTGAACTTCCACATCAAGGACCCCTTGATACTTGGAGGAGAGGTAAACTTTTTGAGAGAATTGATAGGTTCCTAGTTAATCTTGCTTGGCTGGATACCAACTTTAGGACTACTGTCTCCCATCTTCCTTACACTTGCTCTGATCATAGGCCTTTGTTAATCTCTATATCCTCTAATCTTTTTTCTCTCATAATAAGGTTTAAATTTTTTAATGTATGGGCAGAGCATCCTGATTTTCTTCCCTTTATTAAGTTTGTTTGGCCTCGTGTTTCATCCTTTCCTCCTTGCATTAGATTGTGGAAAATTCAGAAAAAAATTCAGGCATTAGATTGTGGAAAATTCAGAAAAAGGTTGCTAAACTGCTGAAAGCTTGGAATTGGAGTTGTTTTGGTAACCTTACAGCAAAAGTTGAAGAGGCTAAAGCTGCTGTTAAACAGAATAAATTAAATATTCATATGGGGCTCTCTGATGAACAAACCATGATCTTAGCTAAGGCTAATCTTCTTCAAGCTACTCATTGGGAGGAGGAATTTTAAAAAGTTTGGTTATATGGATAGGAATACAAAATTCTACCATACCTGTATTAAACAAAAAAGAAATTCTAACACCATCCTAAAGATTAAAAATAATAATGGCAGTTGGATTCGGGTTACTGATCTACTTCATAGGGATGCTATAAATCACTTTCAGACTCTTTTATCTGAACCTCAAAATTCTAGTCTTCAGAACTTTGATCTGAGTCTGTTTAATGACAATTTCTCTGAAAATCACTGCTTGGACTTAACTTTTGTTCTTGTTGAAGAAGAAATTTGGCAAGATTTATGTTCTATTGATGGTGATAAAGTGGTTGGTGCTGATGGTTTTACTTCTACCTTTTACAAAAAAGCTTAGGAGGTGGTGAAATTTGGCATTGTGGAGGCTGTTCTGGCCTTCTTCAGGGGGGAGGATATGCCACAATATTTTGCACAGTCCACCATAACTTTAATCCCCAAGGGGGATCGAAAATCTAGTTGGGATCATTTTAGACCCCTATCTCTTACAACTATGTTGTCTAAGCTTATTAGCAAACTTTTGGTTTTCAGATTAAAACCACATTTATCTTGGATGATTTCTCCTAATCAATCTGGTTTTGTTACAGGAAGACAAATTTCTGACAATGTTCAACTTACTCAGGAGCTCTCTCTTGATATTGACAAGGCTGGGGTAACATCATGTATAAGCTTGATGTTTCTAAAGCTTATGATACTATCAATTAGAATTTTATTTTGGAGGTTCTTAAAGCAAGCGGGTTTCAAAATTCTTTCTGTCAGAGGATTCACAGATGGCTTAATAATAATTCTTACACTATTTTTCTTAATGGGAATTCTCAAGGGCAGTTCTAAGCTACTAGGGGTATCAAACAAACTAGGGGCTACTAGGGGTATCAAACAAGGGGACCCTCTTTCTCCCTACATCTTCATTTTGGCTATGGACTATTTATCAAGGCTTCTTAGCCAGTATTTTTCTGAAAGGGAGTATATCAGATTTGCTAATAAAGCTAATTATTTCATAAGTCATTTATGCTATGCTGATGACTTCATATTATTTTCTAATGCTTCAAAACCAGCAGTGAAGAAGGTTTTCAATTTGCTGAAACTGTTTCAACAGATTTCTGGTCTTTCTCTGAACCCAAAAAAATGCCAACTCATCTTTAGCAATAAGCTTAATGCTGCTAGTAAAAATTGGGTTAAAGAATTCACTGGATTTAAATCTGCTACCGGCCCTTTTGTTTATCTTGGGGTACAATTAATTAAAGTCAGGAAAAAGCAAACTCTATTTGATGAGGTTGTTTCAAAAATTTCCAAACAAATCTCTTGCTGGACTAATTTTTATCTATCACAGGGGGGAAGATTAACCTTAATCAAAAGTATCCTGGCTTCTTTCCCCATGTACATTATGCAAATGTTGAAGATGAAAAAAGGTACACAGAAGACCTTGGAGGTGATGTTGAATAAAATATTGTGGGAAGGAAAACACAAACAAGCTCACTGGCTTAGCTGGGATAAGCTTTGCCTACCTTTTGCTGCAGGGGGGCTTGGTAAAAGAAAGGGGGCTTCGTATGAAATCATTTAAACAACTTCATGATATCTTCTACTATAAACTCTGGATCAAATTTAGAGAGCAGTTTGTGGGCTGGGCTAACTATATGAAGTTGAAATATTGCAAGCACTCTCATCCAACAACTATCTGCAGAAAAACTGGGGATTCTAGAATTTGGACTAAACTCCTACACATAAAAAATGTAGCTGAAGAACTTTTTATCTGGAATGTGGGAGAAGGAAAAATTGTTTTTTGGCTAGACAACTGGCTACTTGATGGTAAGTTTAAGCCACCTGCCTCTCTGGGCTCAGCTATCAGCCTTCCTATTTAATTATGTTGGAATGGACATTATTAAAATAAAGATATGTTGGCTTCTCTGGTGAATCCTGAACAATTGTATCAAATCCTTAAAATCCCAATCACTCCACATAAGCTAGATAGAATACCTCTCTTATTAAATTTGCATATTATCAATTAAACACATGGCATCACAAGGATTGGGGTCAAGCCATGTGGGTGAAATTTCTTAGCCCCTCTATGTCCTTCTTCACTTGGAGATGTTTTCATAGTACTATTCCCACTAATGATATACTTAAACTCAAGGGTTTAAAAGGACCTTCCAGATGTAGTTTATGTTGTCAACATGAGGAATCCTTTAATCATTTATTCTTCTCTTATCCTGTTGCTCAAGGGGTTTGGACACATGTGGCTTCTAAACTCAATTTCCCCTCCCATCTGTTGGGTTTTGAAAACTTTCTTGACTGTTGGAAGGTCTAGAAAGAGAACCATGCTGAAATAATCCTTTTTATTGCTACATGGTTCATCTGGATGACAAGAAATATTAGTAAATATGAGGGAAGAACTCAAAGTGCCACACAAATTGTTATTAACTGCTATGCCTATACTCTTAAGATAATCAATCTCATGGGTTACAAGATTAAAGTTTCTGGGTGCTCCCAAGTCCTTAATACTAAAAGTTCTCCTTCTGTCAAATCACATTTCTTTCTGTTCCATTGAAGGAAACCTATTTATCCTTGGATTAAAATTAACACTGATGGGAGTTTTAGAAGACATAGTGCTGGTATTAGGGGGATTTTTCAGAAATCACTTTGGGGAATGCCTACTATTTTTTCAATCACCCACTGATGTTTTAAATGCTTTACAAGTTGAAGCCTTAGCTGTTGTATGGGCAATTCAAGCTACTATTGTTATGGGATGGAACCTTCTAATTGAACTCCTCCTTGCTAGTCCAGCTTTTAAAGAATAACATCTCCCCACCTTGGTTTCTTCTCCCCATTTTTAAGCAAATTGCTCACATGAAGATTACTCACAACTTACAGATTAATTGGAATCATATCTTCAGGGAGGGTAACAGATGTGCTAATTGGCTTGCACATCAAGGTGCTTTGACTATGTTTCCTTTAGTGAATATCACCCCCCTCTGGAGCTGGCTTTGTTGATTATTGATTAATGGCTTTGTTGATTAATGCAGATCTGTCTGATCTGCCTTATATTAGAAGGGGGGTGTCAACTGCTAAAACTTCTAATCATTCTGCCAAGAGAGGGTTTCTTGTTTTCTATGGGTCATTATTGATTTGGAACTTTCTATTTTATTCTTCAGCCCCTCTTGTATGGGGAAGTGTTATAACAGGTTACAATTGGATTTTGTTTTCTTCTTGATGGAGCCCTTTTGGCTCCTTTTGGGCGGACCTTGGTCTCTTTTTGTGAACCAAAGCCCCTCCAGCTTGTGTAACCTTTTTATTTCAGTTTAACATGTAGGGAGTATATATATATTGATTTCTAACATGTTAGTTTGAAAAAGGATTACAAAGAAAAGGGGAAGAAACTTGCCCCCTAAAAAATAAACTAGAGGAGTCAGCACTCTCCATAGAGACCTTACATCAGGCATAATAAATATGAAAGAAATGAAATAAAGAGAAGCTCCAATGATCAAGGCCCCTAGTCTAATATGAGACTTAAAAAGAGAACCAAAAGACCTTCAGCAGAAAATAGCTATCTCCTGAGAGTGTTATGGTTAGGAATTCTGAAGTAGGGGACTTCAAACAGATCACCATGCAGTAGGAAGAGTAGTGGAGGAGGTGGGGAGGCAAAAATAGATATGGTACTGTAGCTGAGACCATGTTTGGCATGCTAATGAGTAGGTTTATTGCCTTCCCTGTATATAAAAGTAAAATTAACATTGAGCTGAGAGGTGAGCCTTTTAATCTGTTGAATCCAGGAAGAATGGTGTTAAGGAGGCACTTCCTCAGAGCCCAAAAGATTAATGACCATAGTCGAATCTACTTCCACCCATATGTGATTCCATCTAGTATTTGTAGCAAGGTTTAGAGCCCAATAAACAATAATAAGCTCAGTCTCTATAGCATTGAAGCCAAGACTATGAATATAAAAGTAAAGCAGACATTAGCCATGGTGGTTTCTGAAAAGTCCACCCACACCAACACCAACACCCATTTCAGTGAAGTTGCCATCTGTATTGGTCTTAATAGTGTGACACATAGGGGGTTTTCAGAAGACATTATAGATTTGAGGAGGAGTTATATTTTCAGATGAGTAGGAGTTGGAGATAGTGGGAAACCTTTTATACTTGATTATCTTGTGTATGTATGTTATACTGTTTCTGAACACCTTATCAGTATTGGGTAGGGTATCTTCAAATTTGGCATTATTTCTAGTCATCCATAGGAACCATGCCATTATGAAAGGTATAGGAGCATAATTAAGCTCATGGCAGTTCTGCCAGCAGATAGTGAATTTGTCCCAAGTAAGATAGATGACATTAATATGCAGGTGTTGAAGAAGCTGATTCCAGACTTTTTGAGCAAAGCTGCATTCAAAAAGGAGGTGTGGCAGAGATTCATCCTTTTATAAGCAGAACCAACATCTAGAGGGGCCTCTCAACCCTTTTAGCTTAAGTATGTCATCAGTTGGAAGAATTTTTTGGAATGTCCTCTAGTAGAAAATGGACATGGACGGAGACAGGAATTTATTCCAGACAATATCTTCCCAAGACACCTGCTCTCTGTAATAAACTTTACAATATATATCTTTATTGAGGCTTTGGTTTTCATAGGCTTACCAAACAGGTTTATCTGATTTGTTTCTGTCAAACTGTATGTTAGCAATTTTACTTACTGAATGGTCCTGCATGATAGTTGAGAGCTTTTGTAGTGACCAGTTGTTACCATCCCACCAGTCAGCTACTTTAAGACTAGGGTTTGGGGCAGTAGCAAATGGTGTCAGGCAGTCTTTAGGGCACTAGTGGTCAAGCCAGAAACTGATATCCCTTTTGCTCAAATCTCATAAGAATAATTCTTCAGCAGTGTGTCTAATATTTAGCATCTTCACTCAAGTTTTGGAATCACCCATTTTCCTAATAGCAAGGGTAGGATGTTGATCTTTACAGTATTTGTCCCAAATGATTTTAGCCCATAAAGAGGGTTGGGCTTTGAAATTAATCCATATTTTACACAGGTTGACATGAAGTAGCTGGTTCAAGCTCTTGAAACCAATACCCCCAACCAATTGAGGTTTAGCCACCTTTTGCCAAAAAGCCCGATGAATTTGCTATCTTTGTACTGACCACGAAAAACTTGTTGAAGGCTCTTTCCAATTGAATTTGAGTGCTTTTCTTAATATTTTTCATCTGGAGGATGTAGGAGGGAAATGTAGTAAGAAAGCTCTTAACCAAAGTGATTCTACCACCATTGGAGAGGAATGACGGAGTCCAACTAGAGAGAAAGGAGGAAATCTTATTAAGGACTTCCTCAAATTGGATCTGTTTAGTTCTACCATTGACAAGTAGTAATCTAAGGTATTTGATAGGTAGTTGAGTGCAAGAAAAACTAGTATAATTAGAAGCCCATTGTTTCTAATTAAGAGATGATTTGTTATTGAAAATCAAATGGCACTTATCAGCATTGAAGTACATCCCTAAGTGTGATTGAAACTTTTGGAGGCTCTAAAAGACTTTCTTAACAACATTCTTGTAGGTACTTGAGAAGACTATTATGTCAACATCGTAGGTGAGAGATGGCTATATTGGATCTGTGGTGGTATCTGGAATAGCTTTGGGTCAGAAAGGATTCATCCAAGATTCTGGACAAATAGTCTGCAGCAAGAATAAAAATGGTAGGGGACAATGGGTCCCCTTGCTTCAAGCCTCTAGCAGCAGTAACGGACCCCCAACCTTGCCCATTGATAAGGATGGAGTGAACATTGTCGAGTAACCATATGTGAATAAGCTTGCAGAAATCAGGCTGAAAACCTCTAGCTGAGAGTATATCCATTATAAAAACCTAACTGATGGCATCATAGGCCTTCCTAATATCCAGTTTACAAATGAGATTCCCTCATCTACAAGGCTTTTTCAGGTCCTGTAGCAGTTCTTGAGCCAGTAAGGTGTTGTCAATAATAGACCTCCCCTTGACAAAGGTAGGTTGATTGAGTTTAATAAGAGTATCAATGTGGGTTGGAGTCTATTAACAATAATTTTGCTAAGAAAAGTGGTAAGGCAGTTGGTCCTGAAATGGTCCCAAGTTTTTTAGATTTCAGATTTGGGAACTAGGACATACATGGAAACACAAAAATAATGAGGGAGGTTGTGTCCTTAGAAAAACATACAATAGCAGCAATAACTTTAGTTTTAATAATTCACTAGGATTTTTTGTAGAATTCTGCTGTGAAACCATCTAGCCCAGCTATCTTAGTACTGTCAATGGAATTTAATGCCTCCTAGATTTCCTTTTCATTGGGGGGATCAATGAGTCTAAGGTTGGAGGTGTAAGCTAACTCTTCTGAGAAGTAGTGTTTGTGAATTGGAGTCCTAGTAGTGTGGACTTGGTTCAAGAAGTTTTTATAATAGTTTGTAGCATCAGTAGCAATGGCAGTGTTATCATGGAACCAAATCCCCTCACCATTCTGAATGGAGTGAATGGTGTTGTGCTTCCTTTTGTACTTAATGTAGGCATTATAGAATTTGGTGTTTCTATCCCCATCAGTGAAGATATTAATTGTGGCCTTTTGTTTCAAGAATTTCTCGTGGTAATCAATAGCAATGAGTAGGTTATTCTAAGTAGTTATAAGTACTTCTGCCTCCATGTTCCCATTCTGAGCTTCTAGTTCAAGCCTTATAACTTCTTTTTAAGAAGAAGTCACATTTGTGAGAACATTACCAAAAGCTTCCCAACTCCAATTTCTAAGAGCTAGCCTAGTTTTAACTTGCGGCAAACTAAGTTTTACCAGGGGTTCAGGGTGGGAGGTACCTTTCCAGTGGTTAGAGATGGTGTTAGGGGAAGAGGGATGGGTTGACTATGTAAGAGGGGGGGGGGGGGGATGGAAGAGAGCAGTTCAGAGGAGGTGAGGCTGATAAGGAGTGGCTTGTGGTCAGAGCCAGCAAGGCTTAAGTGGGTGACAAAAGTAAGATGGGATTGGGAGAGCCAAAGGTCATTGACTAGAAACCTGTCAAGTCTCTTCCAAATATGACCCCTTTTCCAAGTGAAGGCAGGTCATATGAAATCCATGTCAAATAAAGCAGCAAGGTTGATATTATCACTGAAAGTGGTCATTTTAGATAAATTAGGGGCCCTACCACCATATTTTTCTAAAGAAGAGGTAATACAATTAAAACCCCCCCAGCCAGCCAGGGAGAGTTCATCTGATTACTAATGTTCTGAAGGTAGGTCCACAACTCTTTTATACGTTCATTAGTACAAACTGCATAGATGAAGGAGGAAAAGCCCAACTGGCCACTGATATGGAAGGAGAAATGAACAAATTGTTGATGATTCACCAAGATGTTCCAGCAGATTTCTTTTCTACAGAAGATCCTAATTTTGTTATTGGTATTAGCAAATTGAAAAAAACCAGAAAACTGCTTGATCAGTTTTTGGGGGTGTTTGTGAACCATAGGTTTAAGGATGACAATACACCAAAGCTGAGATGTAAAACTCTTTTAAGAGAGAGGGGTGAACTACACCCCTAATGTTCCAACATAGGAGATTAATCATTGATTGGGGGGAGGTTGAGAGATTGTTGATACTTTGATCTAGTTCTTCTTATATGAGTTTTAAAGGTGGAACCATTCTTTGCCCTTGCTTTGCCTTTTGTCTTCATTGAGGATGTCCCTCGTTGGAGTTTCTGTACATATGTTACCTTTTTTTCTTTTTCCTTGCTATTTAAATTTGCCAGTCCTCTTCTAGTGTCTATTGCATAGAAGAAATAATGTTTTCCTCAGGTGCTTTTCTACGATCTGTTGTCTGAGTGGAACATCCCATACCGTCACCTTCACCACCAAGGTTGGGAGATGTAGGACTAACAATAATCACTTCATTTACTTCTTTTCTAACAAACCTTATTGGAGATGCCACTGTAGTACTATTGGATGGAGAGTCAGACAGCTCTCCTAAATGGTTTCCAGGGGGAGTAGTAACAATGTTCAGTGGGGGGATACTTTCAGCAGTAAGATGAGGCTTTTGTTTATCGGTATTGATACCATTTAGTGGAGGGATTCCTTCAGCAATAATGCTTAGAATCTGATCAGATACAGGACAAAATTTCTTTTTACTATCGTTAGAAGTCCTTCTGGGGGGGATGGAGCCTGTAGCATCTTTCAATAGTGTGGCCAAACATTTTATAATGTAGGCAATAGTAAGGTTTTTGCTCAACAACAATTTCCTGCCAAAAGTCCTCAGTATCAGATCCTATCCATATTCTGTTCAGCTCTGGGAGGGTGATATATCTTTCAACCTGAACTCTAGCAAGTGCAGGTCTTGCTTTGATATAAGTGGGGGTATCCACCTTAAGAGATGTACCTATTGCCCTACCAATATTAAATAGAGCATTAAGTTTGAAAAAATGGAGGGGGAGTCCTGGTAGCTTGTACCATAAAGGTACCACAGGAGGTTCCTTGCTTGAATTAAAGTTTGAAGTCCATTTTAGAATTTTCATTATGGTCCCTGCAATCACAATGGTTTGCTTAGCAGATAGCCTGACATAATCTTCTTCCACAGAGAGTTGGATTAGGAGATGTCTTCAATGAAGCATCCCAATTCTCCAAGCCCCAATAAACTTGAGTGAATCAAAATAACTTTTAACAAGTGAATTTGTCCACTAATGTGAATTTAACTTCTTCTTGGAGTGAGGCAATCTCCATGGCAGAAAAAAATACTACAGTTTCACCATCTTTTGAGCCAAGCGGATGAATACAAGGAAAAGTTCCCTTGCCAGCTTTTGTTTCATGGAATGCTTGGGGAAACACAAGTTTATCAGGATCTTGTAGAGTGCCAGTGGCTTTGCCAACTATACCTGCGTATGTGTCTTTAGTACACTGAGCATCAGTGACAACATCTATAGGTGTAGCTATAGTAGAAGGGAAACCTGAATTATTAGCCACCAAAGAGGACACCAAATGAGTGTTTAGAACACACAACTTTAGTATACAGGACATAACAAAAAAGTAATTGAAAGGAAAGTGAAATAGGACAATCACCAATAAAAAGAAACACTTCTTAGTACTCAAGAGACTGAACACAGTTGCAATATAACATTAACACCTCCAAGAAAAGAACAGGCCAGGGAAAGTAGCAAGGCAGCAATGCCTAACCCAAACAATCACCAGGAATGGAAAAAACTAGCTACCAGAGAGATGGCTAAGAACAACACTTTAGTAACCAGGGAGCAGTAGAGAAAACTTAGAATCAATGGAACAGTAAATCCTTCAAAACTCGAAGCGCGGGAAGACTCAAAAAAAGGGAAAAGCCACCAAAGATGACCAAGTAAAGGTCAGGACCCAACAGACCAATTCTATGGCTCCACACTTCAGCCACCTCTAGCAAATCTTCATCCCACCAGAAACCCTTTCAGAGCTCCTTCAGTAGCCGCCGCCACCATCTTATATATATATATATATATATATATATATTGCAGAAAGAGCTACTAGTGGCTCCTTACATATTAAATAAGTGAAAGATTACAAAAAGATTTTTAAAAAGACACAAGTATCCCTCTAAAAACACAAAAACAAAAAAAAAAACATAAACCTAACGGTTCCTCAAAAGAAAGGAGAAATCAATTTATAATTCTGAAATATGGGACATCAATAATGTCCCAAGCAATCAAGAACATAAGTGGAGGCGGTGGAGTAGAGGAGACAACAATAGAATTGGAATTTAACCCATGTCTAGCTAATCAATTTTCAGGTTTGTTGAAAGATAGGTTGGTGGTGGTTTGCGCTATAAGCAATTTAATTTTCTGAACCTAATAAGAATCGTGCCAAGAAGATGACCCCTCTTGATCAAACAAATTAATAAGCACAGTAGAATCCACTTCAATCCAAAGATGTGTCCAATTTATCTTTACTGCTATCAAAAGTGCCCAAAAAACTGTAATTAATTCAGTTTCCAAAGCATCAACGGTAATAACAGGAGCATGGAAGAAAAAAAGGCACTTCCCAAGATGGTTTCTGAAAATTCCTCCCACCCCAGCATCATAATTAGCAAAGCTGCCATCAGTATTTATCTTAATTATATGAGGGCTAAGAGGTCTCCAAAAGACTTTGGCAATAGTATATGAAGAGGAAGTCTTAATTTTAAAGGAACAAATATTAGGGAAATGTTTATGTTGTATTAGTTTTTGGATAAAAGTTTCTCACCACACCAGCTACAGTAGTGATCTTGGTCTCATATTTAGCAAAGTTCCTAGCCATCAAAATAAACGAAGCAACTTAAAAAGGAATGGGAGCAATCTCTTAAGTGTTCCAACTATGCCGTAAACCATTAATTTCATCCCACTTGAAGACAAATTTCCTCAGGGTTAGGTGAGAAAAAAGTTCAGTCCAGACATCTTGTGAAAATCTGCAATAAAAAAAAAGGTGGGAGACGGATTCCTCATTCTCCAAGCATAAGTGGCATCTGGAGGGTCCACTCAGACCTTTCATTTTAAGTATGTCATCAGTAGGTAGTAAGTTGTGCATAGTTCTCCAACTAAAAAAGAACATGGAAGGTGACAAGAATTTACTCCATATAACATTCCCCCAATGGACTTCATCCCAACAGAAAAGACTAGAGTATATAGACATATTTCCATTGAAGTTCCAAATACAGAAAAATTATCCAAAATGACTTCAATCCATTTTTCAATTAAATCACTGAAAATCGACATCGTACATCCTTGAAATATTTCAGTGCATTATATAATAAAAAGAATATTCTCTAAAAAGCAAAAGTTCCATAAGGACAAATAAATGTTATTTTCTCTTCATCCTCTAGAGCAATATGTATTTGATGATAACTGGTGTATCCATCTAAAAAACAAAAATATATGTGCCCAGCCAGCCCATCCAACATCTGGTCCAAAAAGGGTAAAGGAAAATGATCCTTTCTCAAGGCTGGATTTAATTTTCTATAATCTATGCATATCTGTCATCTAGTGACTTGTCTTGTTGGTATTAATTTATTATTCTTATTTATCACTATAGTCACACCTCCTTTCTTTGAAACATAGTGAATTAGACTCACCCAAGCACTGCCTGAAATATGATATATTATTCTAGCATCTAACCATTTTAAAATGCCTTTCTTAACAACTTCTTTCGTCATAGGATTAATATCTTTTGAGGATCAGCTCTTGGTTCATGTTGATCTTCCAATAAGATTCTATGCATACAAATTAAAGGGTTGATTCCTTTAATATCAGCTAATGTACATCCAAATGATTTTTTATATCTTCTCAAATTTTCAAAATACCAATGTTCTTGCATATCCGTTAATTTTGACGATACTATAACAATAATGTAGATAAATCTCCTCAAAATGCATACGTCTTATGTGTAGGAAGTGGTTCTAGTTCAGGTGGTTTCTCAATAGATGAAATCAAATTGTTATTACTTTCTGTAGGGTCAAACATTTTAATTTTTTTCATGGACATAATCCAAATCTTCTTTACTCACTTTCATAGATACATCTTAAATTTTATTTTCATCTTATTATTCTAAATATTATTTTTCAAATTCTTTTTGAATGTCTTCTTGAAATATTCATGGCTTAAATATTTGTTAATAACCATTCTGAAGTATTCAATCTCTTGATCTTTTGCAGGGTATCTCATTGATTTTTTCATATTAAATGTAACCTCTTGATCACTACCTCTCATTGATAGTTGTCCTATTTACACATCTAACAAAGCTCTTCCAGTGGCGAGGAATGACCTTCCTAAAATGATAAGAATTTCCTTATCTTCCTCCATATCTAATACAATAAATTCCACAGGAAAGAAAAATTTATCAATTTTCACCAAAAGATCTTCTATAACTCCTTTAGGATAGGTAATCAAACGATGAACCAACTGAAGAGTTACAGTTGTAGGTGAAATATCTCCTAAACCCAACCTTCTGAATATTGATAAAGTCATAAGATTAATACTGGCTCCTAAATTACATAAAGCTTTCAAAAAAATCTTTCACCAATAGCACAAGGAATAGTAAAACTTCCAGGAACTTTAAGTTTTTCAGGAAGCTTCTTTTGAATTATTGCTACACTCTTCATTGAGTGCAATAGTCTCATTATCTACAAACTTAATTTTATTATTAAGTATATCCTTCATGAACTTCACATAGCTTGAAATTTGTTCTAAGGCTTCAACAAATGTAATATTTATCATCAATTTCCTTAA
Organism: Phalaenopsis equestris; assembly: GCF_001263595.1. Classification (NCBI taxonomy): domain Eukaryota; kingdom Viridiplantae; phylum Streptophyta; class Magnoliopsida; order Asparagales; family Orchidaceae; genus Phalaenopsis; species Phalaenopsis equestris. The sequence continues at coordinate 202,368 of NW_018238376.1, read as the reverse complement.
TATCTCCAAAATTTTGAAAATTGGTTATCTTCATTTTTCAGCTTCAATCTTTGAGGAAATGGAGGTGGTGGTCTTTCTATAGTGATTTTCATTGTTTTAATAGAATATTCTGACTCAAAATGAGAATCTTCACTAGATTTTTCATTTTCCACATCATCTTTTTCAACTTCAACTTCCACTTCTTTTTTAACTCTATTTTCCATTTCTTTTCTACTTCTCAATTTAATAACCTTAATCCACTCTTTGTTTTAATCTTTAGGATTTACTTCAACATTACTACGCAATGCTCTTGGATGTCTATTACTAAGTGAAGTAGCAACACATCCTGATTGATTTTCCATGTTTCTAATTATAGCTCATTGACTTTGTAATTGGCTTCCCATTTGCAATATCAATTCTTCCAATCAATTCTTCCATTTGCAATATCAATTCTTCCATTAATAACTTTTTCTCCTTACTTTGTAAATTATTAAAACCTAAAGGGTAATAAGGTTTTTAATTTTAATTTCCTTGATTGTTGGAGTTTCTCAATGAGTTTGCAGTGTTGTTTCCCCACTACAAATTTGCAGCATTAGAGTTATTGTTACTCGAACTAAAATTTAGATGATTCTTCAAACCAGGATTATAATAATGGGAATAAGGATTATTAGAATGATTATTTACTGCATTTATGGTCTCATAAGAAGATTGAAATTCTATCACTTGTCCAAATGAGTTTCGCTCAAGCACAGGTGATGTATAAGAATAACTCATTCCATATTGATCCATCTTCTTTGATATAGTAGTTATTTGGGCATCTAACATAGATATTGCATCAAAATCATGAATACTAGCTATTTTTTTTAGATTTACCCTTTCAGAGGGCCATTGAAAATTATTAGTAGCCATCTCTTCAATTAAATAATATGCTTCATTGAATTGTTTTGACATTAATGATCCACCAACAGCAGCGTTAATTATTGATTTAAGAGATCCAACAAATCCAATATAAAAATTTTGATTTACTAACCAATCTGGCAACACATGATGTGGACACTTCCTAAGGAGATCTTTCAATCTTTCCCAGGCTTCATAAATTGACTCCCCTTCAAACTGAAAAAAGATGTAATATCGTTTCTAAGCTTAGCAACTTTTGAACGTGGAAAATATTTAAATAAAAATTTTTTTGATAAGTCTCCCCAAGTTCTGATAAACTCAGGTGCTAACAAGTTTAATCACATCTAAGCTTTATCCCTTAGTGAAAAAAGAAAAAGTCTGAAAAAGTCTAAGTAAAGAAAAAGTCTAAGTCTGACAACATCATTTAACACTCCATCATATTTAAAAGTAACCCACAATTCTAGAAAACTAGCACGGTGTAGATTAGGATCTTCAATTAGAGTTCCCCCAAACTGATTGTTTTGTACCATTTGGATAATAACAGGTATAATCTCAAATGAATTTACAGCTACAGCATGGTTTTGAATACTCAAATGAATTTTATCTGTTGTAGGGTTAGCATGATCTCTAAAATTTCACCGATGATGTTCATTTTCATTTCCAGCATTACTCACATTGCAAACTTTTTTGCTAATACAAACTATCTCTTTTTCTTTTTTTCAAATTTTTTAATAGTTCTTTTTAACTTTGTATTGTAAGGCACTAAATCTTCAGATCTTACACTACACATAAACACCACAAAATCTGGTTTATCTGTTCGGAATAGTAAAAGAATCAAAAACTTCATTGTTCAGAACAGTAAACTTCAAAACAAGTGTCCCTTTGAAAATATGTGCAAAATTTTTAATAGGAAATTTGTCAAATTTTTGTCACTAATTCCAATGGGGATTACATATATTCAATAAAAAGTTTTGAATGTAATAATCATTTTTTTGTTTTCAAATTTTATTTATATTATAAAAAGTTCTTGTTAGATATTTGATTGTTAACTTTAGTAAAATATCAAAAATTTGTTTCCTTTGGAGCCATTATAGAGTTGAAGTAAACTTCTCCTCCAACCTAAGTTAAACATAAAGTACAAATACTTGCAATACTGTTAGGGAACTTACATCCGAATTGGATCTAGTTGAGGAATGGTGATCCTTTAGGACATTACGCAAAACCTCAATATTTGAATATATGGATTTGTGGAAAATATGTGGAAAGATAGATTTGTAAAAATATGTTGAAGTTTTGATCAAATTGAGGAGGAAAGCACAAGGACTCACATCCAACTCAAGAGTTGATCAAAGGAATGAAAAACTACTTCATTTAAGGTGGTCATACTCCTATCCTCATAAATTTAATATATGGATTTGTGGAAAATATGTGGATTTATGGAACAAATATTGATTTGTAGAAAATATATGGTTCTATGGAACATATATGGATTTGTTAAAATATATGAATTTGTGGAAAATATATGGATTTGTGGAAAATATATGAATATATGGAAAATATACGGATTTGTTGAACATATAAGGATTTATGGAAAATATATGGATTTTTGGAATATATATAGATTTGTGAAAAATATATGGATTTGTGGAATATATATGGATTTGTGGAAATATATGGATTTGTGGAAAATATATGGATTTGTGGAAAATTTATAGATTTATGGAAAATATATGGATTTGTGGAACATATATGGATTTGTGGAAAATATATGGGTTTGTGGAAAACATATGGATTCACCGAATGATAGGTCAAATGGTGCAAGAGAGATATTGTTTTATGGGTTAGAACTAGAAAAGCCTTTTTCACATAAGGGAAGGTGCTGGGTAGAGACTGACAATAATTTCAGGCTGAGAAAGCCCAATCAAGTTCCAATTTGAGGGAAGATTCAAATTTTATGTTTTTTTCTTTTAATAATTTTATTTTACTTAATTTTAATTATGTTTTTCCCCTTTCTTATTTAATTTTGACAGATTCTTAATAGCTTTCAGTATATTATTTTGTTTGAATCACTTGGGATTGAGATAAAGTCAAATTTCATGGAATTTACAGTCAATCTAACAAATTTCTATACACGACAATTGAAAATAATCACAATATATCCATTTGCAATTACCTACTAAAAATGCATCATGTAGTTCCATATACAGAAACATAACAAAGCATCCTCCCATAACATTTACTAAAAAATCATGTACACATGATCCATACATATCCATATATGTTATTGTAATATGATTCCAAATATGTGCTACTCCAAATCTCTGATTTGAACATCTATCTAGTGAGTCATGTAGAGACTAACTTCACCTCCTGAGATACTTTCAAAAGAGTCAATTTCAAGCATAGTCAATGGTGTGTTGTCCTAAAATGGCCCATAACTCAAGGGGGTGTAAACCCTCAAACTCTGGATCTAGTTTGTATTGGAATAGAACCGTGCTTTTGTTCATCCTCTTAACGGCAATCAAAACCCTCTAGTAAGGAACTGTCAGAATGTAATGTTTTGCTAAATTTACATTGTTTCCTTTCAGCAGCAAGACTAAACCTACCGATAAAGGGAATTCCACTTGCCCCAGGAGTTCTCCAAGGCAAATGATCTAGAGGTTAGTCCTAAACATGATATTGCTCTTGTTGATGAACAAAACAATACTAAATGGTTTTAGGAAGTTATGGTAGAATATATGTGGAGAAACATGATACAAAAAAATAAGAAGCACATTTATATATTCATTTTATGCTGAAATTTGGTGATATTACACTTTAAAGAAGGGTATTTAATGTTTTGTTGTAGATATATTAATTTTATGAAATTAGAGCAAAGAGGAACAAAAAGGAAGAAATTTGGAGTCAAAATAAAGCATTTCAGCATCCTAGCGCTAGAGGCTCCATTTTTTAGAGAGCCGGCGCCAGAGGCACCATTTTACAGAGAAGCGCTATTAGAAGCCCTAGAATTGGCGCTAGAGGCACCATAATCCAGAACACTAAATACTTCAATATGCTGGTGCCAGAAGTGCCAAATACAAAATAAAATGGATTAAGGCGGATAGTGACTAGTTTTTAGCAGTTTTTGTAGGCTCCAGTCAATTCAAGCACCCCATGGAGTGATTCAATGAATCTAGACACTTTGGAAAGGCTCTCAAATGAAGGGACTTGTCTCTTTGTATGAAGAGGTGTGACTTTTTGAAAAGGAAGGGAACTTTGAATTCTATAGAATTTAAGGCTTCTCCTAACGAAAAAAGAAAGGAGTTTGGAGAAGAAGAGAAGGGGGGTGAGAGGTTTGAAGAGAGTGGTTGGTGTGAGAGAGATATTGTGGGAGAAGAGAGCATTTTCTTCTTGACTTGTAAGAGGAGAGGAAATGTGAGAAATTTCTTCTTTATTACATTTCTAAGAAAGAATTAAGTGTGATTGTAAAGAGAAAAATTGCTTCAAGGGAGCTTCAATGGATTTTCTTGAGAAAGAGTATTAGATAAGTTGTGTTCTTTCCTTTCTTTATTTTGTAAACCAGTTTTTATATATAAAATCTATGTTTTATCATATCCTTCTCATGAATTTTGAGTAGTCTTCTTTGACTTTCTCCCTAGAATGAGATATGGTTTTGTAAAAAATTAATTTTTATTAAACAGGGTTTTAAATGCTAATAAATTATGATGATTCAAACTCTCATCTTCATTTACCTTTCAATCTGGCCAATTAAAATGTTAAAATTTTTTGAGTAACATAAGATCTAAAAGGGCTATGATTTCCACAATAAGGTAAGGTCACCTTCAATTTCATGGGTGAGAATCTATTCGATGGGGTTACATGCAAACAAATAGGGAAATAAACATTGATGGGTGCAGAATTAGAGATTTGAAGGTGATAGATAAAAATCCCCAATTTGGTCCAGTTGCTTGTAACCTAAAGTGACATTGTTAGCCCTCAGGCGAGGAAGAAGTGAGAGCTCTGGAGTGGCAGCTAGTATCCTCTCATCCTAATAACTGATTTAGGGATCAAACTCTAGATTAGTCAATTTTTTTATGCGCTCGCAGAGGGTAAATAATAGGATTTCTAATAATTAGCACAACACAATTTTATATATATTTTAAATTATTTTAATAACTTCACAATCCATAAACTCATCATAAAAGGGAAGGATGCTTTCTTAAATTTAAACTCGTCACTACAAAACTTTGTTTAGTTTTTATAAGTTTATTTTTGAAGTTAAGCAAATAGTTCAGTTAACTTGTTTCTTTTAACTGCATTTCATTTAACACACGTTAAATTTACTTTAGATTTATTTTTCTTACTTAAGTTTTATAGTTTGAATATTGCATTTGATGTCATAACCATAAGAATTTCCAACTCCCTGAGAGATCGATACTTAGGACTCCCTTAGAGCCCTTTATTACTTGAGCGATACATATACATGCATTGATATTATAGTTTGGCAACTTAAAGATTTTAAAAGATAAAATTATTTATACTGAATTTATTTTTATTTTGATTTAGCTGCATATTTACTACTCGTGCTACTCTGTGTGTATTGTAGTATTGAAAGATATTTACAAGGCACCACAAAACCACTACATCAAGTTTTTAGCACCGTTGCCAGAGAGTTTAAGATTTGTAGGTTTAATACCTTACGATTCAGAGTTAGAAAGAACTATTAGGAAAATTTGAAAAAAAACAAAAAGAATTAAACAATTTGAACAAAATGGCTACAAGCTTAAATAATTCTGGAATTGAAAATGAACATTATCAGAGACCTTTAAGAGATTATGTTAATCTTAAAACAGATGAAATTCATTAGAGTATATAAAACCTTATTGTAGTGTCGACACTATTTTGGGTGTTATGTGGAAGTTGGTCGTTAGAAGTGTAGGCCGTCGGAATCAAAATTCTGTTGTCCCCTTCAGAAAAGACGATACTGTAAACTGTAAAAGCGTAACTGGTGAGTCTTCTCGTTCCACCACCTGAAAGGTCAGTACTTACAAGGCATATATATAATTTTTCAAGGAACATAATTTGCAAGAGTAGATGAAGGTTTAGCTACCAAACCCCAAGCTATGATTTTATTGGATCTTGGAAGATCCTAGTGGATAATTTTAGAACAAAATATGGCAAGTTCAAATTGCTCTTCAAAATATCCCGAGGGTTTCAATGTGTCGAGCGAATGACCCTAAACTACTCTGAGGCTCTCTAGAATTATTTTAAGTTCATTTTAAACTTATCATTATGTTCCATTAATTTTCCGAGGCTAGAGTTGGACTACGCCATCGAATAATGAAACTTAACAAATTAATTATCCCAAAGATAGGATTCTCGATTAGTCAATTGATGTTTCATTTAAGAGTCATGTGAGTGGATACTCCTAAGGCAAGGTTAGGTAATTTAAAGGTTAGGTGCCTAAAATTAAGGTTAGGCTTGTAGTGTTTAAAGATGTTAATCACCAATCATGTTATCTTCTAAATCCGATCAATTGAGTTTAGACATCAAGCGTATGTCACTACTAAGCTTTTAACAATCATGATAGGTGGAATGATGATTATCATAATTTTCATTTCAAGTGATATGTATTCTTATCAAATGGTCAGATCATCCTCAATTTCAGTCTTAAGAAAAGTAATCTACAACTTTCCCACTTAAACCCATTACATAGAATCATTTGATCTAATTTGACTTCCGAGTCATGAAAACTAGGAGGATTATGATTTTGTTGATGTTGTGCAACGGTGGTGAGTGGGTTTCAAACTCTTAACCCCATTGTATTTCAATCATTCAAATATTTTTATTAAGAACAAAATTTTTCCTTTGGTTAACCCAAAATTTTTATGAAGGCACCAATGTCTAAAATGACTATTTTGCCCTTGAGGCATTTCACCTCATAAATTTTCAAACGCAACTCAAATGATTTTGAGGGTTCAGAGTGTCATATCCATAGCGTAATTATAATTTTTAGGGGAGAATATGTGGACCTCTCATAATTTAATTTTATTTAATTATTTAAATTTAAAAAATAGGATTTTTAAAAGTTGATTTGTTTAACTTTCCAAAATGAAGTTTTTATTTATGAGAAAATGATTAAAGGTTTCCTTAGATCAGAGAAATACTTAGGCAAAATTTCATGACTTTTTGAATTAATTTATTATAATTATTTTAATGGGAGAATAAGGAAAATTCACTTTTAAGCCTTTAAAAATTATTTTTAACATATGGAAAATTAGAAAAAATATTTTAATGAGTCTCAAGTGATCAGAGAATAATTAGGTAAACTTTAAAATATTTTGGTATTTTTAGGATTTTCAATTATTTTAGTTATTTTAAATTTAAAATAAGACTTAAAAATCAAGTATTTTACCAAAATTATCTTTTATTTTTCCTAAATGCCCCTGATCAGAAGGAACTCAGAAAACCACTTTTCAAATTTTCCCAAGTATATTTAATTTATTATAAATGATTTTGTACAAAAATACAAGATCTTTTAGAAAATGAACTTTGGCGCTTGGACTTAATCAAATAATTTTCAAATTTTTGCAGTGGATAGACATGAACTTTCTGAAAAATGTGGGATTGATTTTGTTATTTTTTTATAAGTATTTAATTTACAAAAATTAATACAAGATATTTGCATTTAGTTAAATATAGAAATTCACAAGGTAATCGAAAACATCAAAATATTCTTACTAGATTTTTCTAACCACAAGAAACCTACTAAAATTATTCTCATAATTTTCCAAGTGATATTTTGATTAATATAATAAAAATAATCCAAAATTGTCACTCTAGCTTGAAATTTAGAGATAGAAGAATAAAGATGTCCTCTAAAATTGGAGAAACTAGAAGACATGGCCTCTATGATGGGGAATGAACCCTCAAAATTTCAAGTAATGGTGAGCAATATTTAATCATAATGAGGGTATTTAATTCATTAAAAATTAGGGAATAAGAAAATAATTTTATTTTTAGTCCACATTATTCTCCTCTGTTCACTGAGCAAGAGGGTTTTTTTCTTTTTTTTATGATTTTTCTATAGAAAGATATGGATTTTTGAAGTTTAGGTATTTAAAATAATTCAAAAATCCCTATTTTTCTAATTATTCAGCATGGCGCCAACTCATCCTATGATGGCTCCAAACTCACACGTGACGCACTCTCATTCAATGCTATCATCCAGTTCAGCTGCCACGCGGCCCACAGTTCACGCACCAACCACTCGTCTAGCTTGATCTCCTTCGTTGGTTAGATACACGTGCGATCAGACCACTCTCCATTATCATCTTTAAGTCACCTAACCCGTGAGTGATTCACACTAAAACCTTAAGATCTTGAGCTAGAGCTAGACTCAACCAAATCAGACTCAACCAAATCACATGGAGTTTGTTCTAAGACCTTTATCTACTCAAGACAAACACATCTATATGGTTAATTAAGTATGGAATCAGACCCTTGCAAATAGAGAATCAAAATAAGCTCGGGATAGGTCTGTAGCTCAATAACTTTGTCTGAGAGGGGAGGCCTCAATCATATGTTTATGGTACCTTTGATTGGGTCTAATGAACCTCCAGATGAAGTCGCAAGCCTTGTTGAATTTTCTAGGTATGAATTCAATCAAGGTGGATTTCAGGTGTTGGTCAAGATCTATCCTAGAGGTTGTTTAAGAGGTGGGTTCAATGGAAAATCAACTCCTCCTGCTCTTGAATGGAAAATCAACTCCTCTTGCTCTAGGGATGGTGTGTGTTGGTGGCCTGTAAGTTTGGTGGCCTGTAGAGAGATGTTCTGGTTTGAGCTGAAAGTTTGAGCTCAAAATTGGGCTCCCACAGTGGGCATAAGAGGAGGAAGATGGTTGGCTTGAGCTTAGGGATGCTTAGAGAGTCTTTGGTGAGATTTTGATAGATTTTCCCCAAGTATTTTTTAACACACCTCTCTTTGGCCATGGAGGAGCGCCAGGGAGGAGCTTAGAGGGAAGCTCAGGGCCAATTGATGGGTGCAAAATGTTGCTTAGGTGTAGGGCTGAGGAGCTCTAAAGAGCCATTGAGATGAGGTGGCCTCTATGGTTGAAATTAGGTTTGATTTAGGGGTGGTGGCTTTCAATTTTGGCATTTCCTGGCCACTAGGCTGGTCTGCAAGGCCAGGGGTGGTGGCCAGGTGATTAGGTGAGCCAGGGGGAGGGTTAATTATGTTTAGATGGGGGAGATATTTTGGTTAAGGCCCATAAATGGGATAATATCCCTAAATTTAGGGACCCATTGGTCCATAGCTTGCTTTGGTGGGTTTAAAATTGTTTACTCTGGTCAATAGGGTGTATTTAGTGACTGTGGAAACCATAATTTGGTGACTTTAGGATGGCTAAGTCAACTTTGGTGTACGGGTCCAATTTAGGTCAAAATGGCTAGAAGTTGGGTTTGGGTTAAACTAGCCATGAATTTGAGCTAAATTGATTGATCAAAGTTATGTAGATGATTGTCATGAAGATTTTTGGTGAAGGATTGAAGTAATTTTTAGTTCAATTGGAAGCTCAATTTGAAGGATTTTGGGCTTTTGGGCAATTTGGGCACATTGGACTAGACTTGGGTCTAGGTTAGGCTAAGGTTGCGCTAAGTCCAAATTGATGGTTTAGAATGGTCTATAAGAATATGATAAAGAGTTACCAACATAAATTGGGTGCCAATTTTAGGGTTAGGGCATTCAATTTGGTGGAATTTGGAGACATAGCCAATTTGGGGCAAAATTGGGGATTTTTAACTTAGTTTAAAATTAAATGAAATTGAGGCTTTAAAAAGGCCAATTTAAGGTCAAATTTGATGTGTAGGAGTGTTATGAAGAGCTAAGTTTTCAAATTGGGGTAAATTTAGTAGGCTATGGGGTTCCATTAAGTGAGATTAAGTCATAGGGCTAAAATTGGGGGTTTAACTTAGATCAAAATTGAGCTCAAAGCATAGGCTTGGATTTAGTTTGGATTGATCAAATGAAAGATGAATTTGAGTTTAGAATTGAAATTAAGGGGGATTGAGGCCAAATTTATCAATATTTGAGGAGAATTTGGGGAAATTGGGCCTTTAAAGGCAATTTAGGGGTTTTGGTCAAAATGGACAAATTGGCCAAATTAGATTCAGTTGAAGGGCCCAAATTGGTTTTGGAGACATTTGAAGTAATTTTTGAGGTTTTGTGAAAATTTGGGGTGCCAAGGTTATTTTTGTAATTTTGGCAAATTTAGGTGAATTTAGGGGAAAGGCCAAGATGGACATTTTGCTAGAATTGAGGTGCCAACCACCTTATATGAGCTATGGACCGAAGAAATCCTCATTTGGGTCATCTATGTACTAGTCTTAGTAAAACCCTAGCCTAGGGCTAGTGGGTCTAGAGGACCATTTACATGAGTATCCCAAAAGATTAAGGGATCAAAGTCAACAATTTTGGGTTTTAGGATTGTGATTGATTGTGGGTGATAGTGAGTGAGTGCAAGTAGTGAGTGCAAGTAAGTGAACTAGCTCCAGAACAACACCCAAAGTCAACCCTAAGGTCAAGAAGTTCAATAGGAACTCTTCTTGAGATCCCCCATACTGACCCCACCTACTAAGTGCTAGAGGTTAGGACTAATATGACGAGGTTAGGACTAATATGTGGAACTTCAAGTTGAGCAAAGAGGAGTTTAGAGTTTCTAATGGTGAGGGTTCCTTTCTAGTTTTCTAGGAATAGTCAACAGGAAAGTACAATGGCTTGACCCTAGGCTACTAAAAGAGGGAAAAATAAACCTCAACCAAAAGTGAGGTCAACAAATGGACCCCTAATAGGTGTGATGTGTTGGCAAGGAACCCCACACGTATTGGCATTTATCGACAAGATCAACAAAACCAATATAGACTCCTAAGTCAACAAACATAGAAGGTGTGTAAAATTTGAGTTCTAGTTGTTCCCACTGGGGAATTAGTTAGTGCATATCTGGTTGAAATCAAGGAGTAGGAACTCTTGTTGGGGACTGGAGAGTAGGTTTGAAATTATTAAGTTTCAAATGTTTTTAGAGGATGGGAATTAGTATTTAGGTGCTAACCACAACATGAGAATTGAAATTTAGGTATCCATCCTAAAAATATATTAAAAAATTAGGTGACGGACTCGAAGAATGAGAGTAGGGTGTCGTACTCCATTCAAGGGGGTATTAGACCTATCTCAAAGATATGTGTAGAGAATTGATTGTCGTGTCCCATTCAAGGGAGTCTTATACCAAGCTTGTAGATGTGTATAGAGAATTGGATGTTGTGTCCCATTCAAAGGGGTCTTATACCAATCATGGAAGGTTGAGAATAGGATGTTGTGTTCTGTTTAAGGGAGTCTTACACCTATCTCAAAAATGTGTGTAGAAAATTGGATTTCGTATCCCATTTAAGGGGGTCTTATACCAATCTCGAAAGGCTGAGAATAGGATGTTGTGTTCCGTTCAAGGGAGTCATACACCAATCTCAAAAATGTGTTTAGATAATTGGATGTCATGTTCCATTCAAGGGGGTCTTATGCCAGTCTCAGAAAGTAGGATGCTATGTTCCATTCAAGTGAGTCTTACACCTATCTCGAAGATATGTGTAGAGAATTGGATGTCGTGTTCCATTCAATGGAATTCAATCTCGAAAGGCTGAGAATAGGATGTTGTGTTCCGTTCAAGGGAGTCATACACCAATCTCAAAAATGTGTTTAGATAATTGGATGTCATGTTCCATTCAAGGGGGTCTTATGCCAGTCTCAGAAAGTAGGATGCTATGTTCCATTCAAGTGAGTCTTACACCTATCTCGAAGATATGTGTAGAGAATTGGATGTCGTGTTCCATTCAATGGAATTTTATACCAATCTCAAAGATGTGTGTAGAGAATTGGATGTCGCGTCCCATTAAAGGGGGTCTTATACTAATCTCAAAAGGTTGAGAATAGGATGTTGTGTTCCATTCAGGGGAGTCTTACACTTATCTCAAAAATTTGTGTAGAGAATTGGATGTCGTGTCCCATTCAAGGGGGGTTTATACCAATCTCAAATATGTGTGTAGAGAATTGGATGGTGTGTCCCATTCAAGGGGGTCTTATACCAATCTCAGAAGGCTGAGAATAGGATGATGTGTTCCGTTCAAGGGAGTCTTACACCTATCTCGAATATGTGCGTTCCATTAGGAAGGGAAGCTTGAAGCCTCACATCCCACCAAAAGGGTAATGAAGAGCTGTCACAATATTAGAAAGGAAAGCTCCGTGGCCTATATCCAACTCAGGAGGTAGTGGACAAGAGAATAGCGGTTCGGTACTGGCTCCGAGAACGACCAGATTATAGTGCAGGAAGTTTGTGGTGTTGAACTCATAAATGTGTGTCATGTGAAAAGGTTGACATTGGTGAGGAAGATATGTGGAATTTTATAAGATTTTATGCAGAATATCAAATTATTTGGGGATTGTGAAGAGAATTAGTGCAGACAAGAATAGTCGTGTTGCGTGAGCAAAGAGTAAGAGACCAGTAAGAGACCTAGAGTAAGAGACCTCAAAATCAAGAGAATCAACTCAATAGATTTATTTTCTTTTCTTGTTATTTTTATCATATTTAATTATTAGAATATATTATCAAAATTCAATTTTTTTTGTTTGGTTGATTCTTCAAAAAAGTATTTTGTTTGAATTTTATTATAATGAAGTTTTTATTGTTTTGTTCTTTGTTCATTGTAGTTTGGAACCAACGTATGGTTCCATGGCTTTTATCCATCGCACAGAAGGGCAATTGAATAAACAGACAAAAATTCAAAAAGAGATTTCATTAATATGATTTGACAAGTGTTACAGATTGAGTACAGGCTAAAGCCTCAAAAGGTTCAATATGTTGAATGCATCAAAGTACATCAGAAAATATCTCATGCTGGGTACATATCACAACCTGAGCATGTCTGATACATATGTCATCATATCTACTATGTTAAACACAGTACAAAAAGGTGTCTTCTGAGTGTCCATCTTTGGTGGAGTGAGCTCCTGATCGAGCTTACCTACTAAGCCACGCTCCAGGATAAGAGTGTTTTTGCATGTGCTTAGAGGTGCAACCCTCTCATAGCTCATAAGGCAGTAGCTCTTCCAACTCTGGGTCTAGCCGGAATCCGTATGACATTTTGTTGTCATCCATTCTTCGAAAAGTTACAGACACCCTTCGGTGTTGTAACCCTGGAATGCAGTGTTTGGCAATGTCTGCTCCATTTCCTTTAAGAACCAGCACTGAACCTACTGGCAGTGAAATCTCCACAGATCTTTTGAACTCGCTGGGGCCTATGCCATCTATTTCTTTCATGAATAGGATATTGCTCATACTCATGAAAGAGACCGTGCAAATAGTTCTCACAAAATCATGATGGTCTACATGTGAGGAAATGCAGTCACCTTCATATTATATATTGATGATACAACTATTGGGAATACAGTCGACTGGAAGTATGGTCCATTGGACCATTCTCTTGATCGTCCATTTTATCGTGGGAGGTAACGGGTCTACCTCATCATGTCTCAAAATCCCCAAAGGATTTTTTTTGTCTATATTTAGTGAAGTTGAAACAGCAACCACATTGTATGGTGATCCTGCCCTTTCCACACATCCATTTTTGTGGCTCAGAATAGGTTCTTTCCATCAAAAGGCCTACTCGACCCCTGTCTCTTAGATTAAAGATGCAGTCAAGAATACTTCTTTCATTACTTTCGAAGAAGACTCTGGTGTACAGCTCCAAGCCTTCTAGTATGTTGATGAATCTCCTATGAAATTCTTCATATAATTCAAATTTCCTTTTGTTTACTTTATTCATTTTGTAGTATTCTGTCATCGTGATGATCAGCAGCTTTCAAGGATGCTCCCTCTTTTCAATATCAGTGGGAATCCACGCTAGTGTTGCTTCTATCTCCAACAGAATATATGACTCCCTCATCAGGTGATCAGTGCTCTAAAATCCATCGTCGGAGGACATGTACTCCTCCAGAGTACTGTAATGCTCTAGGTGGAGGACGTTGCAGTTCAGACATTCCACAAATTCTCTTATAGCTAGTGTTCGTGTGGGAATCTCAACGTTGTATGTCGAGTAACCCATACAAAGATCATCTGAAGCTCCTGATATCTTCGGCTTTGCAGCAAACTTGGACTCTTCCTTTGTGGTAGGCAAGCTAGAAGAGGTCTCTCTCATGCCTGGATCATAGATTTTTCCCTCAAGAATAGGGGTAAGCAAGTTTTCTGGCTCCTTCTGACGTCTTCTTTCTTCACACAAGAAATCTCTATGTTTTCGATGATTTACGTTTCTCCGTTGAATTTCATCATTAGCAGTAACTAAGCCTCCGATTGGTACAGTTATCATAGATGACAGGAGACTAGTCCCCTCCTACGGGTCTTGCTGTACGATCACATTCTTCCCCATAGTGAGGAATTCTCCTTGGTGCTGATCTTTATCAGTGACAGTAGTCCTTATTTTTCATGATGGCTAATCACATCCAGTACCTGTCGACTTGAGAGAAGTCCATGACAAAGTTTATGGTGCCACCCTACGGTGCTTTCTTCATTAATTGCGAGGTTCCAACCATCTTTAAAAGCAAAAATCAGCCTCTGTCCTGAAATTCTCTCTGCAAACGACAGAAAAAACATCAGCGTGCTGAAATTTAGCAGGAACAAGAACAAAACAAAGTGTTTATTAAACAATACTTTATGTTATATTGGTGAGAAAATCATTTATTTATATATATTTAAATTTTTTTTGTTTAATTTAGTAAAATATCAGACTTTTAAAGGTAGAGAAGAGAAGATTGAAGTATGTAAATTCAAAAGTTTTCATTTTATTGAGGTTAATTTTATTACAAAAATTTTTGGTCCCGGTCACAGACGTTTGACCAAATAAATAACCCCGGAACAATCAAAATTTCAAAATTTCAATTCAGGCAATGTCAAGTTGCGTAGTATGTTATCAAGTTTCATCTACTGATCGGTAACATGGGTCTTTTGCCCCGAAAATCCACGAATTGGTTGGCTCCTCTCATGTAGACATTTTATACGACAAATGGTTCTTCTAAAGTTGGCTTGAAATTTTCACCTATCTTGCGGCGTGTAATAATAGGCCCTTTGAGCACAAGTACGAGATTGTAAATTTTGAATGTCCTTGGGCGAAATAATTTGTTATGAGCTTGTATCATCTTTGACTCATAAAGCTCCAGGTATTTTTGTGCTTCTAGTTGTTTTCCTTCGAGACTTTCTTTCTAATTCTTCAAGTTTCTAATTCTTCAAGTTTGAGCTTTGCACTTTCTTATGTTGTAATCTGATTGGCGGCATTAACTCTGAGAGACGGCGTCTAGAATTCTAATGGTAGTACGGCCTCAGACCCATACACAAGCATGTAGGGGCATGTAGGGTGTACACTGAGTAGTACACTGAGTAGGAGTTTTGAACGTTGTCCGGTAGGCCCACAAAGCTTCTAACAATCTGTTATGTCAATCCTTTTTTGTTTTCATTTAGTGTCTTCTTCAAAATCTTGACTAGTGTCTTGTTGAAGGCTTCGGCTAAGCCATTTGCCCTAGGATAGTAAATTGTAGAGTACCTCCAAACTATCCCATGTTGTTTGATGAAATTGTTTATTTTTGTGCTTTTGAAGGCTGTCCCATTATCAAAAATTATTCTGTGCGGAAATCTGAAATGGTAGACGACATGGATTTTGAAAGATTGAAGGACGTGTTATACTGTAACCTCTCATAACGGCATAATATCTGTCCATTTGGAAATCTATAGCGGCGAGTATAAATCTGTGTCCTTTGGAAGACAGAGGGTCTATCAGACCTATTTTGTCTGTGCCCCAACCCTCAAATAGCCATGAGGCGACGATTGGGTGTAGCACATTCAGAGTTTGGTGAAAGACCACCCCATGCACTTGACACTGGTGACATCTTCTGGCTGTATCAATGTAGTTGTATATCATTGCCGACCAATAATATCTGAGTCTTTTGAACTTCATTTTCATCTTTGGCCTTGACTGGCGAGTGCCACACAATCCGACATGTACCTCTTTGATGATATTCCATGCTTTTGTTTTTCTTAGACATCATAGCCACATCTGATCAAATGATCTTCTGTAGAGGAAATCACCCACTAAAGTGTACAACATAGCTCTTCTTGTGATGTGGTGTGTTGCTGACTTGTCCTATGGCAGCTTTCCTATCTGCAAATATTCCATCAATGACTTATGTCAATCTTCGTTGATATAGGCAACTGAAATCATCGTTTCTTCTTCTTTTCTGAGCTTGTGTACATTTTTGAGGTTGATTTGAGACAAAACCTATCTTCCTTGTACTGTAATGGCAATGGAATCCTCCGGTGGACATCCTAGCTCCATAGCAAATTTTGCTAGAGCTTCAGCATGGGCATTATTTCCCTGAGGAATCCGGTAAAAATTTACATTTGGGATCCTCGAGCAGCTTCATTGTGTACCGGTGGTATTCTGCTAACCTTGGTTTCAAAATCTTATATTTTCTGGCGACTTGTTGAATAAGGAGTTGAGAGTCGCCATAGATGGCAATATCCATTATATACATCGAGATTGCCAACTTCAATCCGGTGATTAAGGCTTCATACTCTTCTTTGTAGTTTGTACATTACTCTGTCAGGTGGTATGAGAACCTCAGCATACCCTTATCTGGTGTGATAAAGATCAAACCAATCCCTGCTTTACCTGATATAATTGTGTCTGATCCTTTGTCTTTTCTTGCTGATAAAGCTCCATCAAAGTACCTCTCACAGTGTTGCACATTGGAGAAAATACTTGTTCATCTAGTAAATCGTCATTAAGAGGGGACCCCGCTGGCAGTGGGTGTGCAGCAAGAAAATCTGCTAAAATTTGTCCCTTGATAGTACCAAGGGAAACAAAAGTTATATCAAATTGCAACAAAATCATCATCCATTTGGCTAGACGTCCAGAGTGTGTTGGTCGGTTCATCAAAGATTGCAACAGATTACCTTTCGAGATTATGATTATCTTATAAGAAAGCATGTAATGTCTAAGCTTTTGGGTGGCAAAAATTAACTCTAGATAATGCTTCTCGATATGCGGATACCTTATCTCCATCAGTATTAGACGGCGACTCAAATAGTAGAGTGTGTTTTCCTTACCCTCGTCATTGACTTGAGCTAAGAGGGCTCTAAGAGAGTCATCTAAGTCCGTGGTATAAAGTATTAATAGTTTTCTCGGGATGGGGGCTGCCAAAATAGGTGTCATTAAGTTTTTCTTAGCATCCTCAAAAGCCCGCTTACATTTCTCTTCCCAAACAAATTTGGCGTCCTTTTTAATTAACGCTAAGAAGGGTTGACACCTACCTGAGAGATAGAAATAAAGCATCTCAGATATGCCAACTTCCCTTGGATGGAACATAGTTGTTTCAAGGTTTTGGGAGGGGGCATTTCCAAGATTGCTTTAATCTTATCTGGGTCGATCTCAATTCCCCGATGACAGACAACGAATCGTAGAAATTTCCTAGAGGTAACGCCAAAGGTGCACTTTAAGGGATTTATCTTAAGATCATATTGTCGTAACCGTTTGAAAATGTTCCTCAAATCATACAAATGGTATATTTTTCATTTCCTTTTGATGACCAAATCATTGACATAGCATTCTACTTGATTTTGAATTAGATCATAAAAAAACTTTGTCATAGCTTTTTGGTATGTGTTGGCGTTATTTCGGGGGTTGGTTTGTTTGTGGGGTTTCCCATAAGAAGCTGTCGGTTGCTGGAATCAAAATCCCGTCGCCCGCTTCGGAAGGACGTTGAAGTATGAAATCAAACTAACCCCATATTTTTTATAGTTTAAAATGAAAGAGCATTGTACCTCAAATCCTGTGTCTATCCCAAAGGATAAACACAAGAGTTGAGGATGAGGCTCGATCAAAATAAACTAAGGAAAGTATGACATCTGTTTGGTCTGCGAAACCTTTGTATTTGCCAACAAGTTCCCTTATTTAATATAAAGGATTCAATAGGGTTTATATTAAGCTGGGTTCGGACATGCTTCCTATAAGGGCAAGCCCCTATAGTTAGTTACATCTTAAATGACCAAAGCCACCTAAGAAGACTCTCGATAAAAATCAAGAAATATTTTTTTCAAAGAATTTCAAAGGGTAGGACTCTTCAACCAAATCAGATGTAGAGGTGTGAAAGGGGATTGGTTCAAATTTGGAACATTTTATTGTAGAATCCAAAGAAAGAAGAACTAGGGGATGTCATGGATCCAGAGGAGAACTCCGGTGACTTCCCGAGCTATCCTAATGTTTGGTTTCAGTTTTGAGGAGAAATATTTGGGTGTTTCATCCTGCCAATCTTCTTAGTTAGGGCTTACATTCGTGTGAAATTATCACACAAATAACCTCGAAGATGTGAGGGTTTAGGTCGTGACAAACAACAACCTCGGAATCCTAAGACGAGTTAGGGCTTATATTATATAGCAGAGCTATAAAAGGCCTAAAGATGATGTGAGGATTTATGTTGCATAAGCAAGAAACCTCAAAGTCCTATGGTTTTGTTGTTTTAAGTCTAAGGAAGGAAAGATTGGTTTAGCTGGGGAAGACAAATTTTGCTGTTGAAGATGACCGTGCTTCCCACCAAGCTAGCTCCAAGCTCATGCTGCGACGAGTTTGAGTTATCTAGTGTGTCAAGTTATAATGTCAAATCAGTGGCCCTTTGGTTGAAGTTCTTTAAAAATTTTTTTATAGGGCATATTAAAGTTAATTAGAACGACACCGGTTAGGATAATACGGTTCCCTCGTTCCGGCATGAACCTTCCGCTATCTGTGGTGTTCGTGATCGAGTCGTTCCGCAGAATCGTCGGAGCGAAAATAAGGGCGAGGTGTACTTACAAAGAGGTTTGCGAATTGGTCGAGAAGATGCATTCGACACACCTGCTTCTCGAAGAACCGATCAGGATGTCTTCTATCCTGGAGCCGTCGAGATCTGTGAGTTTCTACTCGATTCTACATAGCCGATCCTCATCGGTTTGTTGTGGCGGTGAATTTTATCTTGGTTGATTGTTAGTTTTTGTTTCAATTTTGACATGTAGGGTGACTTTAAGCATACAAGCAAGAAATAAGTGGTACAAAAAAAGTAAACATGATAACTTAAAAGCATACCTGTCGATTCTTCCCACTCCTCCACCTGAAAGGTTAGTTTTAGCAATATGTATATAATTCCACCACCTGAAACTTAAAATGCATGTAAGGGCATTTATGAAGAGCAGGAAAAATAGAGTTCTGAGGGGTTTTCTTAACTCTATGTCATATTTTGGTGAGTCCTTAAAAGTTTAATTGAGAATGATTTCATTAAGCGGATAATATTAAGTTTAATACGCCTCTGAGGTATCCAACAAGTTATGAGAGGGAAGCAGGTCTACGTCTCCCTCTCACCAATCAGTGCAAAGAAGCCTCGAGTCCATTTAAACTTATTATATTGCTTAATTGTTCATCCTGTAAATATCCTTAATGCTCAGTGAACATTGATGTCTCAATTATCCCTCAGAAAATGGGTAATTATCATTTATCATTCAATTTAAGAATTATGTGGGTGAAGACCCTTAAAGGGGCAAGTTAGTGTAATTTGAACACTTAGCCAAATTTTAAACCTAATTGGGTTTAGTGGTGTTTCAAGGATATGTGATATAATTATGTTTATTTCTCTAATCCTCATTTAGTCAATTTTTTTATTTAACCTAAGTCACCACTAAGCCCTTAAGACCTAGGTGAGTGTCTTAATTAGATTTAAGAAAAGGGTTAAGCTTTAAGTGATCATGATTCATGATTTGGATTTTATTTGAAAATCAAGATAGGGGCATTAAATTGATTAATTATTGGCTTCAAAAGTCATACCCCTAAGTCTAGGATCATTTAATTTTAATAAACTTCCAAATTTTAATAATTTAGAAATTTATTAATCTTAATTAAGAAAG
>NW_018238376.1:179831-181495 GCF_001263595.1 Phalaenopsis equestris | reverse complement strand
AAAAATCAAGTCATTTAAATGTTTATATTTTCCAAAATTAATTATTTTAGTAATTTGGTGTTTGTAAAATTTAAGTATATTTTAAATGACTTGACCCATCAAATTATTTCCAAAAGCTTTTCTGGTCATGGTGGACCTTCCAAAATTTTCTTGGGATCTTATAACTAATATGCTAATTTCCATGATTATTTTAAGGAAATAATGTGAAATACCTTGAAAAATATAGATCTCTGTATAGGAACCTCATCTGACTTTGGAAAAATTAGAGAATGTTCCCCCTTACAAAGGCTACAATATGACAAAATTTCAAGCCAAGGTGATGTTTAGGATGTTTCCCTTGACAAAGGCTACAACATGCCAAAATTTCAAGCCAAGGTGATGTATCAATATGCATGTAAAATCAGAGGATGTTTCCCTTGAAGTTTATTCCACATTATTCTCCTCTGTTCACTAAGCAAGTGGGTTTTTTTATTTTATTTTTGTGATTTTTCTACACAAAGTTATGTATTTTCTAAGTTAAGGGTATTTAAATAAATAGAAAAAGGCCCTATTTATCTATTTAAACAGCGCGTACTGACTAGATCCTAGGCAGCTTTGAAGGTATGCGTGGCGCGCTCTGGTTGGACGTCGCTATCCACGTAGCTGCTGACTCGGCCCGCTGTTTATGTCCCGCAGCGCTCTCCGGCTCGATCTGCCCCGTTCATCTGATACACGCTTGATCGAACGACACCCCGTCATCATCCCCGATAGAATGATCCCATGCCCGTCCACACTAAAACCTTAAGATCTCGGCCTAGACTCAACCAAATCACTTTGGGTTTGATCCTATGGACTCGTGTAAGTGAGGCGAACATATCCATACGGTTAAGATGCCATGAAATCAAGCTTAAGTAAATGGACAATCAAAATAAGCTCGGGAGAAGGAGAAGTTTTATACCTTTGCTCTGAGAAGGGAGGCTTCGATCAGAGGTGCTTGGCAAGTTCGTTGGGGTCCAAGGAGGTTAGGGATTAAGTCCCTGGTCTTGGGATGGGGCTTTGGCTTCTTTCACTCTTGTGAAGGTATAGGCATAAGGAATTAAAGTTTGATGGAGTGTGGAGGTGTATTGGGTTCTGTCCTGGTTTCCAGCATTGTTGCGAGCTCAAAATTGGGCTCCGGCAATGGGAATGGGTGAGGGAAAGCGGTTGGAATGCACTGAGGGGATCTTAGGGAAGCTCTATGTTAAGTTCGGAGAGACCTCTCTAAGGAAATTTCAGCACTTTTTTTAACGGCCATGGAGGTGGCCTTTTATAAAAAAGAGGTTATGGTAGCTGTCGTGGCCAATAAAGAGGTGTAATGTGGTGCTTAGGTGGAGGGCAGAGGAGCTCCATAGTTTGATTTGGATGAGCTGGCCTCTAGGTTTAATTTGGGTGAGGCGCCATGGGAGTGGCTCTTGGTTTTGGGCTTTTCGGGCCACTAGGCTGGCCGGTCAGAGGGAGGTTGCTAGGGGCTCAGGGAACCCAGAGGAATCCATCACAGCAATTTAATGCAAATGTGCTTGGATTTGGCAAAGATATCTTAAGCATGTGCATTTTTGGAAATAAGATCCCTTAATTTAGGGGACCTTTGGTCCATGGCTTGATTTAGGTGGTTTCATGGTGTTTGGACTGGTCACTAAGTCCAACTA
>NW_018238376.1:170065-179297 GCF_001263595.1 Phalaenopsis equestris | reverse complement strand
AAAATTGGGCTCAAATCATGGACCAATTGAGCTTGTATTTGGTTTATTTTGGTTATATCAAAAGTGAATTTTGAGTTTAGGATTGGAATTGGGCTTAATTAAGATCAAATTGGTGGATATTTGAGTTGGATTTGGGGAAATTTGGATCTTTAAAGAGCAATTTGGGGGTTTTGGTCAAAGATGGTCAAATTGGCCAAATTGGGTCATATGGTAGTTGAGAGAAATGAAATTGAGAATATTTGGGGTTTATTAGGATTTTCTGGGAATTTTTGGAATTTTTGGGATTTTGAGCTATGGAGGGGTATTTTGGTAAACCACATTTTGGGTCCATCACCAATAAGCCATGGACCAAAGGAAACCCCATTTTGGGTCCTCTACATAGTAGTCTTAGCTAAACCACAGCCCTAGGGCTAGTAGATTTAGGGGACCATCTACATGAGTATCCTAAAAGATCAAGGGATCTAGGCTAGAAATTTGAGTGGGTTGTGAGTGATTGTGAGTGCAGATAAGTGTAGTGAGTGCCTTAGCTCCAGACCAACACCCAAGGTCAACCCTAAGGTCCAGCAATCTTAAGGGTGACTCATCCTGATTTTCCCCCACAGTGACCCCACCTACTAAGTACATAGAGGTTGGGAGCAATATGTGGAACTCCAGGTTGAGTAAAGAAGAGGGTAGAATTTCTAATGGTGAGGGTTCCAAGTCTAGTTTTATAGGAATACTCAACAAGAAAAGTCCTATGGCTAGACCCTAGGCTACTAAAGAGAAAAAAAATTAAACCTCAACCAAAAATGAGGTCAACAGTATGTTGCTCCGATGTTCTTCAACCCAAACGACAACACTGTGTAGCAAAATATCCCAATCGGTGTTCTGAATGGTGAAAACACTATGTCCTTTCCTTGGGAGCCACTTGGGAGCCACCTTGATTTGGTTGTATCTCGACGATCCATCCATGAAGGAGAAAATTTCATGTGTCGAAGTGATATCCACCATCATTTCTGGTATTATTAATAGAAAAGTTTAGGTATTGGTAGTGGAAACTCATCTTTTGAACATGCTTTGTTCAAATCCCTGAAGTCGACATAAACACAGATTTGTCCATTTTTTTTCTTAACAGGTCTAATGTTAGCTAATCACGTGGGGTATTGCTCTTCTCTTATAATGTTAGCATCTACTAACTTCTTCACCTTGGCAATAATTTGTTGCTCTATTTTGATGCACATTCTTCTTGGAGCTTGTTTTATTGGGGTCATATCTTTGTCCACCCCAAGTTTATGAACTGCAACTTATGCTAACAGTCTTGGCATTTCATCGTAACTCCATGCGAAACAGTCGTTGAATTCTGTTAATAATTTGATTAATCTTAAAGATTCTTCATCGTTGAGTAAAGAACTTATAAATGTAGGTCAATGCTGCTCTTCTGTCTTGAGGTTAATTTCCTTTAGTTCATTGACAATTGATTTGATTTCTTCCTCAAACTCTGACGGAGCGACTTCTATTAGCTGATCAGTAGAGTCATCCTCTACATCAAGGAAATCCTCTTTCGATTCGCTAGTAACAGCTATACAAAAATCTAAATCATCGACTGGTACTATAGTACCAAATCTAAGACCCTCTTTCAAGTTAGGAGTTTGACTTTTAATATTCCATTGTTTTTCAAAAGGTTGTAACTTATCTTATTGTATTTGTTCTAGCAAATGTCCCTACTGAATTAACTTTTGTGCACAAGGTGAAAAGTAACCAAAAGGTAATTCCATTAATTCATTAGGATTCTCATCCAAATTTACATGATTTTTAAGATTAGTAGAAGTAGAAGCACGATAAAACTTGATCGACTTCAAACTAATGCTACGGACTTTCTTGACCTCTAAACTCTCAACTTTTTGAAAAAGAATCATAGTAAGGGTCATGGCATTTACATAGTGGTTTATCCGATCATACACTATTTGATATTCACTTTTCTCCATATCTTCTAAGGATAAATCATACTGAGATTTATTCTGGTTTGTCATCATTATTTCATCTTCAGAATTTTCTTTATCATCAATGTTGATGATCGGCTTGGTCCGTTCAAAAATTAAATTGGTTATCGTTTGTCCACGTCGCCGGCCTCGACCTCCGGTGTACGAACTTAAAGAACCCCCACAAACTTGTCGCAAGAGAGTGGTGGAAGATTGTTGAAGCGGAGTTGAATGGTCTTGCCATTGTAATTCTTCTTAACCTTCACTTTTATTTTTTGCAATTTCACGAGAGAAGATAGTTTTCTTCGGAGGCACGTAGCAGGAAAAATCTTCATGAATGCCAACTTCATGGAGTAAAAATGATTGTAAATCTCCCTTAATGCAATGTTCTTGTCCTTCCTTGTAGTACTTAATGCACTGGTGTTGAGATGACAAAATGATGTTGTGTTCGTAAATGCATGGTCGACCCAGTAGAGCGTTAAAATAGGTCTTGGTGTCAATGATATGAAACTTAGCAGTTGTTACTAGTTCTCCAACTTTCATTAGTAATGTAATTGATCCAAGTGTTCTCTCTCCCTTTTGGTTAAATCCTCTTAGCATCATTTTATCGGTCGTAAGCTCCTGAGCTTCAATGTCCAAATAACCCAATGTCCGTAGACTCATCAAGTTGAGGGATGCTCCAGGATCTACTAAAACTCTGGACAACACAAATTTTCCGATGTTAATGGAGATATAGAGTGGACGGTTATAATCGGTGGTACCAAGCAACAAGTCTTCATCAGTGAAGGTTATCCCAAACTGTTCTTTCAATGATAAAACTTCATCCGAGGATGTGCTGACCAACTGGGCTAAGTAAATTTATAGGTCAAGTAAAGCTGTAACTAGTGACTCTCTCATCTCCTTTGACAGGATAAGAGTGTCATAAATGCTTAATCTGGCCGGTAACTTCCTAAGATGAGCTAGTGACCGTGACTTTATATATGCTTAAAAATATAAGTATTTAATACTGCTACTAAAAGATTTAATCCCTCAGAAACTGTACCAAAACTTAATAACATTTATAGATTTGATAAATATGGATGTAATAAATATTCAATAATTATAAAGTCACACTTATCAACGCAAGTATACGTATCGCTCAAGTAATATAGGGCACTAATGGAGTCCTAGATATCACTCCCACAGGGAGTAATATTAGAACTACGAACAAATATTTTAGAAATGCAATACTTTAATTGCAACAACGAAGTTCAATTTGCTTATTTGTCACTAATAGACAATTGAAATAAATATATAATTTTAATAAATATTAAATAACTAAATATACCAGTGAAGGTTCAAATGTGATATTCAATATATAAGAAAACATCCTTCTCCTTGTCAAGAAATTATAGTGAATGGATAAAGCGAATCAGTTCAAATTATTTTGTGCCAAATAGGAGCATACCTATTCTTTACCCTTTTGGTTCAGGCATAAAGAACATTGACTAATCCTGTGCTCATTTGCTGAATTTGCGGCTAGGCTGGGAGAATATCATCTCCCACTTCAGAGCTCCCATGTTCCCCTCGCCTGAGGGCTAACATCTACACTTCAGCACCCAAACGATAGGACCAAATTGGGGATTTTAGTCTGTCACTCTAAAATCTCCAATTCTACGCCCAATAATTTTATTTCCTTATTTATTTGCACCCAACTTTGAAGGGCTTTGACCTCCCTGAATCTTGGATGTAATCTTCACTTTTGTAAAACTCAACATATTTTAACAAATCAATTGGCCAGATTGAAAGTAATTTAAGATCGAAGTGAGAGGTTCATCACAATTTCTTTAAAATTTTCATGACTCTACCAATTCAAATCACCATTTCAAAAATCTCAAGATAAGGAGAAAGACAGAGAAAACTACTCAGATCTCATGGAGAAAATACAACAAAACTCAGAATTTCATATATAAAATCAGAGTCATACAAACTACAATAATAAATAAACTTATCTCTAATTTCTCCCCAAGAAAACTCCTTGAAGTTCCTATGAATCTCTTCCTTTCTTTACAGCACACAAAATTCCTCTTCGAAGCGGCAAGGAGGAAGAAATTTATCACTTTCCCCCCACTCCAATCTCTCGAAGAATTCCTCACACTTTTGTCACTCTAATGAAACCTCTCTAACCTCCAGGAAATCTAGAGTCTCTTTAGAGTCCCCTCAATTTTTGGCCAAAATCTTCTTTTGAAGTTGTGGATGAGCTTTCCCAAGAGTTGCCTAAGCATCCCTTCAAAATCTGTCCTCATCCAAAGCCTAGTTGGACATAACTATCGAGCTCGCCGTCGGCAGAGGAAGGGGATGATGAATAGTGGCGGTTGACTGGTCAAAATATTAATTCTAGAGTCTAAGGAAAATCTCGCCGTCAACGGGGTCGATGGCGTCGTCGACGCCCTAGTTCAATTCTTCACATTTTGGCCCTTTTCGCTCTAAATTTGCTCCTTTTTGCATCTTTTTTCACCAATGACCCTATTTCATCATATCTACAACAAAACATCAAAAATACATTTCTTTAAAGTGCAATATCATCAAAAATAGTATAAAATAGGTATGAAAATCTCAATATATTTTCCATTGGTCAAAATCCCCCAAACCTAACTATTACTTGTCTTCAAGTAATTTTAGTACTACATAAAAGTTATGATCTATTGTAGTAGAGTTTTAATTGAAAAATAATATAAGTTGGATTTAGATAAATATTATAGTGAGATTTTTAAAAAAAATTCAAGTAATTGAATTAACTCTGTAGCCACAACATCAAGTTTAAGAGTTCTAGTCTTCTATTCATTTCAAGAATGACTATATGTTGCAATATTAAGTCACTTAGAATATTTAGATGATAGAAATTTCATGAGAACACTACTAGTAAAAGATCTAATTCATAAATATAAGTTCAAGAATGTATTTAAGTTTTCCCTTTAGGTAGGTCCAGTGAAGCCAATTTTTGATTAGGCATATCCTCAAGCTTCTCCTTACTTTTATATACTTTTTTTCTTTCTTTTCTCTTTTTCATTTGGATTGCTTTTAATCCTATATATTTTTTGTTTTCTTTTCAGGGATTTCCCCCAAACATAACTTTTTAAATATGAAATAATATAGGTGGAAAGAAAAAAAGTTATAAATATAAATCATACAGTATTGTAGGCATCTTTATCATTTTAAAATTTTTGCAGGCATACCTTATAAATATTTCATAGTTTTTACATCATTGAGCCCCAATATTTTCTTCTCAAATGAGTTTCTAGATTCTTAATACTTTAAAATATAGTTTCCTTAACTTTAAATAATTAACAACTAAAACAAGCACAACATTTCCTATCACAATCACGATACTAAACAATTAAAATAAAATTAATTTTCATTACAAAAATATTTCTTTAATTCTACTATAATATTTAAATAGCTACAAAATACTACTCAACATGTATTATACTACACATGCAAATTTAACTACCACACTAACTTATAACAGAAATTAAAAAATATCCAAGTACAATATAATAATAAAAATGAAAGTCCAAATACACATAAACATCCATTTTTTTTACAAAAGATCACAAAAATAAAAGTACAAGTACAAGTACATGAATTACATTCAAATATCAAAATCCCAAACTATGCAGCAGGTGGATCGGGCTGATACTGAGTATATCGGGGGCACTCAGGGAAAGTAACATCAGGCTCACCTCTATAGTGTCGGGCTAGAGCTTCGTAATAAGATACCTTAAAATTTGAATGCCTCTGAAGGTACTCACTATCATAATCATATCGACGTTCTAAACCTTCAATCCTTTCATTTATTAACTGTATGCTCTGAAGGAGGAAGGTCATAACTTGTAGAGGGGACATCTCTAATGGTAGAAGGTTCTTGACTTATACTTCCAATTCTCCATTTCTCATGGAATACATAAGTCTTCAAATTAGATTTACTAATGGGTTTCATAGGATAAACCCATTCTTCTTGTCGTAGTCAATATATTTTTGAAAATAATTCTCCCCACATTTATAGTTTTATTATTCTGAATATAGAAATTCAGAATAGCTCTATCTCTAGTTACCTCACTTTGGTGATAAGTCAGTAACAGAGTAGAGGAAATGAAATAGTGCAGTTCTATTATTCTGAATACAGAAATTTAGAATAGCTTTATCTCTAGTTACCTCACTATGGTGATAAGTCGGTAACAGAGTAGAGGAAATAAAAGAGTGTCACGCTTTAGAGGTGGCATTTAACATGGAAGCAAAAAAATTTACCCGCTCTCGTTGTTTAATCTTCCATGTTCCTTTCCCATCAGTGAGAAAGTTGATTACATCATTCAGGGGGCCTTCCATCGTATTAAAGGATTCATAGTGGCAGCTATAAGAGTCTGAGACTTTGTAAAAGGTGTTGATGCAGGCGACATGAAATTCAATAGGAAATCCACGCACTTGAACGATTCCATCTTTAGAATTGATTAAGTTGCCTTAGAACTTCAGCTTTATTGGTGGTGTAAAAAAAGTTTTCCCACCTCCGCTCGGCAATAACTCGTTCAATTTTTCCTCCCAAACATTCAAAAACTCGATCTTGTATGCACTTCTTTCCTTTAAATATGGATGTAAATTTTGTTTGAGCAATTGCATTGACGAAACGAGACTCATCAAACTCAACTCTTCTCTTTTGTTGTGGATTGACGTGGAGCCATTTCAATCTAATCAAATCATAGAAAAATTCCAAAATATACTTCAAATATGCAAATAATGGCTTCCAAAAGTAATTCTACGAGTTCAAAACTAAGTTCTACGAATTTCCTCCCATTATTTTCTCCACATTCTCAAATTTTTCAGATCTCTTCAATGTGGAAGAAATTCATGGTGAAAATCAAATATTTTTAACTTAAGTGAAGCTCTTACCTAGAGAAGATAAAATCCGTTGTCAAAAAGCCTTGAAATCCCCTCAAATCCAAGATCTCTCAAGCCCTAGGTCGAAAATTGCATTTTTAGGAGGAATGGGATGATGAATAGTGGCGGTTGACTGGTCAAAATGAAGGTAAAAAGTGTTTTTTTGCGATCTTGCCGTCGGCGCGGTCGATGGCCCCGTCGGCGCGTTCTATTGAAATTTAATCAGAACTGTCGGGAAAAATCCGCCATCGGCGGGGTCGAGGGCGCCACGGCGGGCTCTATTGATTTTGGTTCAATTCCCGGATTTTTGCGATTTCAATCAATTTCAAGCCTTAACGACATCCTTCCAATCATTATAGACATAATTTTAAGTGATTAAATGATGTACTTATCACAAATAAACTTTCACAAGACAAAACATCACATTTATATATAAATTCCAAGGTGTAGAATATAAGTTACAACACACACATAAGTTTGGTATTCTCTTAACCTCAACACATTAATTCAGTGTCGCAATCTAAGCCATAACACTTAAAACACTGAAAACAAAACATCCTATGCTTAGTCTCAACTACATAAAGATCTAAAAGCATAATTCTAAAGCAAAGAAAATGCAAAGTTCAAACCAAATTACATAGATAGACAAATAGGTAGTAATATAAATATATTATTCATCCAATTTAGTACTAGATTCTCCTCTGAGATCACCCATTGATTTCACATGAACGAAGAGGTTGTAGAAGGGTCGGAATGGAAATTCTTCAGTAGAATCCTCTTCTATCAATTTCATCCTCCTCATCAGTTGTATCAAACAATCTTCTAAATATCCAAAGTGATCAAAATGTTCTTTAATCCTCCAGTCTAGATGATCAAAGAAATCGGAGATATTATTAATTGCATTCATGATATTTTGTACCTCCTTCTTCAATTTCTTGATTCTTTGCAGGATCACCAGAGTCTTATCAGGAATTAAGGGTTGAACTGGCAGTGAATTCTGAGATGACTGATATACTATAATGACCATGTTATTTTCATCTTTAAAAGCTGGGAATCTCTCAGTTGGTTCCAAAGGCTTCCAAGGTAGAAGTCCCTTTTTCCCAATTTTTGTAGGACACTTGGAACTGACTGCAAAGTGAGAAAATTGTGGAAGGGTGTCCGGGTTGTGGAAGGGTGTCCAAGCCCATAAGTTTATCCATGAATGATCAGACCAAAAACCGACTTCACAATTATTGATCCAATATCGATCAGTAGTCCCCTAGGGATGCAGTAATTCGAAATAGCACTTTCCTTAGAAACCTTAGCAATCTTCATTGTCGGTAACAATTTTGCAGAAATGAAAAAGTGCCAGTGTTTCGAAATGGGATTTAGGAGTGTTGCAAGAAAACTATCATACCCATTCTCTCTCATTTCCCAGTCGTCAGTTTCGTCCGTTAAATATTAATATTGGTAAATATTGGTAAATTTCATTCATCTTGTTTCTTGTTGGGACGAAGTTAGAAAAATGGCAGACAGGAACGTTCTCAATCATGTATAATTCATTGATCCATATAGGAGTGAAAGTGATCCATCTACCTCGTACATACATGACTCCATGGTTGATTCTGTGCAAATTTGCATAAAATTCCTTTACCACAGGAAAAACCACGATGGCGGTAGTATAGCACAACACTTCCCATCTTCGATTATCATCAAGGGATTATTTAATCCTCAATTTATGAATCCTTGTTCCTTCATCAATCTTTTCTTCATCACTACCTTGTTGAAGATTTGTTGCGCTTCCACACTAATAGGATTAAAAACTCGCATTCTAGGATTATTAGGGGAATTGGACGTCATAGAAATAAAATTGGTGGAGTTTCACTACATTTTTGGGTGAAATATGACTTAGGAATCAAATTTGTGAGTTTAAAAGGGTAACTCCCACCCAAAAACTGCCAAAAACCCCCATTCAAACTCTAGAAATCGCCATCTCGTTGGTCTCATCGTCGGCGGGGTTGAGGGCTCCATCGGTGAGCTTCTGTATTTATTTGGCCTGTACTCTCAAGAAAAACCCATCGTTGACGGCGTCAATGGTGCTTTCGGAGCCCAAGGAAAAAATTGCACAGTTTCGCTCTGGTCCGAATGCGTTCCAATTTTTCTCTATGGATCCAATTGTTATGATAATTTAAGGGTAAATAATAGTATTAGAGCTTAATACTACCACAAACTAATAATAATTTCAAATAAAAACTATTATGATTGCAATAAAAGTAAAGATAACAATGGGTTGCCTCCCATAAAGCGCTTTGTTTAACGTCGTCAGCCTGACCTATTCAGATGTCATTCAGGTTGACTGATCATTAAAACCTCTTTATAAAACT
>NW_018238376.1:155159-169113 GCF_001263595.1 Phalaenopsis equestris | reverse complement strand
TAGTAGGAGATGTTAGTTTAGATATAACTTGAATTTTTGCAGCGTCTGCTTCCATACCATCTTCCAAAATTTTATGCCCTAATACAATTCCTCCTACAACCATAAATTGACATTTCTCCCAATTCAGAACCAAATTAGTTCTTTTGCATAACTCTAAAACTTTTTCAAGATAATTTAAGCATGCATCAAATGATGTTCCAAATACAGAAAAATCATCCATAAATACTTCCAATCCATCATCAATTAACTTACTTAATATGGACATCATATATCTCTGGAATGTTGCAGGTGCATTACATAATCCGAAAGGCATTCTTCAAAAAGCAAAAGTTCCAAAAGGGCTAGTAAATGTTGTCATTTTTTGATCCTCAGGAGCAATAGGAATTTGATGGTACCCGGTATATCTATCTAAAAAATAAAAATATTTGTGCCCAGCAAGTCTATCTACTATTTGATCTAAAAAGAGTAAAGGGAAGTGATCTTTTCAGGTGGCAGTGTTTAATTTCCTATAATCAATGCAAAAATTCCACCCAGTAACTTGTCTGATAGGTATTAATTCATTATTTTCTTTTATTTCAACGGTCACTCCTTATTTCTTAAGAACACAATGAATTGGACTTACCCACGCACTATCTGAAATAGGATATATAATTCCAGTGTCTAACCATTTCAAAATTTTCTTCTTAACTACTTCTTTCATCATTGAATTTAATCTCCTTTGTGGATCAACTCTAGGTTTATATTGTTTCTCTAATATAATTTTGTGCATACAGATTGAATGACTGATTCCCTTAATATCAGCTAAGGTCCAACCAAAAGCTTTCTTATATCTTTCAAATGTATCAATAGTATTTGCTCTTGCAAATTATTTAATTCTAAATATATAATAACAGGGAATGTAGATGAGTCTCCTAGAAACACATACTTCAAATGGCTAGGCAATATTTTCAATATTTTCAACTCAAGTTATCAAGTTAAGGTGGTTTTATAATTGCCGGAACTAGATTCTTATCAGCATTTTCTGTATTATCTAGCATCTCAAATCTTTTTTGAACATAATCTAATTCTTCATTTTCTAATTCATCCAAAATAATCTCATCACTCTCTTCAAATTTTCCTTTGTCTTTAAAATGTTCTTTAAAATGTTCATTCATTAGATGTTCACTAATTTCTATGCGAAAACATTCATTATCTCTTTCAACAATAGAGTATTTCATAGATTTTGCAATGTTAAAAGGCACTTCTTGATCGTAACTCTCATAGTTAATTCTCCTTTTTGAACATCTATCATAGCTTTTCCAGTAGCTAAAAATGGTCTCCCTAAAATGATAGGTATTTTTTTATCTTCCTCCATATCTAAAACAATGAAATCCACTGGAAAGATAAATTTATCAACTTTTACTAGAACATCTTCTATAACTCCCTTAGGATATGTAATTGAACGATCCACTAACTGAAGAGTTACAGAAGTAGGTGAAACTTCTTCTAATCTTAATCTTTTGAAAATTGATAGAGGCATAAGATCAATGCTGGCTCCCAAATCACATAAAGCTCTTTCATAAAATTTTTCACCGATAGCACACGGTATAGTGAAACTACCAGGATCTTTGAATTTTTTAGGAAGCTTTTTCTGAATAATTGCACTACACTCTTTGCTAAGTGCAACAGTTTCATTATCAGTGAACTTCCTTTACTTGTTCAGAATATCTTTCATAAATTTCACATAATTGGGCATTTGCTCTAAAGCTTCTACGAAGGGAATATGTATCTGTGTTGCTTCAATCTTTGAGGAAACAGTGGTGGAGGTTTCTCCACAGTAATTTTCATTGGTGTAAATGGATATTCCAAATCTGGGTATTCATGTTTTATTTTTCGGTATCCACTTTCTCTTTTTCAGTTTCTGTTTCTTTTTGCACTCTTATTTTTAATTTTTTTCCACTTCGTAATTGTATCACTTTTATCTGTTCTTTTCCTTGATCTTTAGGATTTGGTTCCACAATACTAAAAAAAGTTCCCAATGTTTGGTTACTAAGCGTAGTAGTGATATGCCCTCATTGATTTTTAATATTCTTAATAGCAGTTCCTTGATTTTGTAATTGATTTCCTTGAATTTGTAATTAATTTCCTTGATTTTGTAATTCTTGACCCATGTTTAATATCAACTCTTCCATAGACAATTTCTTTTCATTAATGTGAGTGTCACTATTAAATCCTAGAGGATACGAAGGTCTATAGTTAACATTTCCTTTGTTGGATGAATTTCTTAATTGGTTCACTGGGTTTTTTGTCCATTGTTGATTTGTAGAAGAATTTTTATTCCAATTAAAATTTGGATGATTCTTCCAACCTAGGTTATAATAGTTCGAATAAGATTTGTTCAGTCTATTAATAGCATTTAAAGTCTCATATGAAGGTTGAACATCCACAAATTGCCCAGATGAATTCTCTTGCATCATAGGAGGTGTTGGAGAATAATTCATCCCATAATGATCTAACTTCTTTGATATTGCAGCAATCTGCGAAGCTAACATAGATATCGCATCAGAATCATAGATACTAGCTACTCTTTTAGAATTTATCCTTTTAGAGGGCCATTGAAAATAATTAGTAGCCATCTTTTCTATTAACGAATAAGCCTCATCAAAAGGTTTGACAATAAAGAACCATCAGTCGCAGCATCTATAATCGATCTAAATGATCCCACTAATCCATTATAAAAAGTTTGAATTATCAACCAATCTGGTAACGAATGATGAGGGCATTTCCTAAAAAGATCTTTAAATCTCTCCCAAGCTTCGTATATTGACTCTCCATCGAGCTGACTGAACGATGTTATGTCATTTATAAGTTTAGTAGTTTTGGATGGAAGGAAATATTTGGATAGAAATTTCTGTGAAAGTTCTCCCTAAGTTCTAATAGATCCTGGTGCTAACAAATTTAATCACATCTTAGACTTATCCCTTAGTGAAAAAGGAAAAAATCTAAGTCTAACAGCATCGTTTGAGACTCTTTCATATTTAAAAGTAGCACACAGTTCTAAAAAACTAGCTAGGTGTAAATTAGGATCTTCATTTGGTGTACCTCTGAATTGATTGTTGTGTCATTTGGATAATAGCAGGTTTAAGCTCAAATGAATTAGCAGCTACATCAGGATTTTGGATAGACAAGTGAATTTCATCTGCTGTAGGATTTACATCTTGTAGGGGTCTTGGTTGGAGTTCATTCTCTATTACTTGATTGTTCGGGTTATTTTTCATTGTATCAGAATTTATACTTAATCTTCTAATCCTTCTAACAGTGCGTTCTAATTCCGAATCGTAGGGTATAAGATTTTCAGGTCCAAATTTACGAATACAATTTGAAATTAGTACTCAATAATATAATTAACTAAATATAAAAATAAGTTACAATTCAAATAAAAATTTTCTAATAATCCTAATTTGTCCGTTACTCTAATCGTGATTTGACTCACTCACTCAATCACTCACTCAACCGGCAACGGCGCCAAAAACTTGACCAAAACTTGACCGCGACTTTATATATGCTTAAAAATATAAGTATTTAATATTGCTGCTAAAAGATTTAATCCCTCAACAACTCTACCAAAACATAATAACAGTTATAGATTCAATAAATATGGATGTAATAAATATTCAATAATTGTAAAGTAACACTTATCAACGCAAGTATACGTATCGCTCAAGTAATATAGGGCTCTAATAAAGTCCTAGCTATCAATCCCACAAAGAGTAATATTAGAACTACGAACTAAGATTTTAGAAAAGCAATACTTTAATTGCAACAACAAAGTTCAATTTACTTATCTGTCACTAATAGGCAATTGAAATTAATTTTAATAACAAATATGTAATTTTAATAACTATTAAATAACTAAATATACCAGTGAAGGTTCAAATGTGATATTCAATGCGTATTTAATATTGCTGCTAAAAGATTTAATCCCTCAACAACTCCACCAAAAAATTAATAACAGTTATAGATTCCAACAGTTATAGATTATATGGATATGGATGTAATAAATATTCAATAATTGTAAAGTAACACTTATCAACGCAAGTATACGTATCGCTCAAGTAATATAGGGCTCTAATAAAGTCCTAGCTATCAATCCCACAAAGAGTAATATTAGAACTACGAACTAAGATTTTAGAAAAGCAATACTTTAATTGCAACAACAAAGTTCAATTTACTTATCTGTCACTAATAGGCAATTGAAATAAATATGTAATTTTAATAACTATTAAATAACTAAATATACCAGTGAAGGTTCAAATGTGATATTCAATGCATAAGAAATCATCCTTCTCCTTGTCAAAAAATTATAGTGAATGGATAAAGAGAATCAGTTCAAATTATATTGAGCCAAATAGGAGAATACCTATTCTTTACCCTTTGGTCCAGGCATAAAGAACATTGTCTAATCCTATGCTTGTTTATTGAATATAGGGCTAGGCTGGGAGGATACCGGCTCTCACTTCGGAGCTCCCACATTTCCCTCGCCAGAGGGCTAACATCTACACTTCAACACCCAAACGATAAGACCGAATTGGGGATTTTAGCCTTTCACTCTAAAATCTCCAATTCTACGCCCGATAATTTTATTTCCCTATTTATTTCCACTCCTCTTCTAAGAGCTTTGACCTCCCTGAATCTTGGATGTAATCTTCACTTTAGTTGTAAAACTCAACATATTTTAACAAATCAATTGGCCAGATTGAAAGTAAGTTAAGATCGAAGTGAGAGGATCATTACAATTTCTCTAACATTTTCATGACTCCACCAATTCAAATCATCATTTCACAAATCTCAAGACAAGGAGAAAGAGGAGAAAGACAGAGAAAAATACTACTAAGATCTCATGGAGAAAACACAACAAAACTTGGAATTCATATATAAAAGCAAATTCATACAACTACAACAATAAATAAACTTATCTCTAATTTCTCTCCTAGAAAACTCCTCGTAGTTCCTCTAAATCTCTTCCTTTTCTTTACAACACACAAAATTCTTCTTCGAAGCTGCAAGGAAGAAAAAATCTCTCACTTTCCCTCCACTCTTACAATCTCTTAAAGAATACCTCACACTTTTGTCACTCTAATGGAACCTCTCTAACCTCTAGGACCTCTAGTGTCTTCAGAGTCCCCTCAATTTTTGGCCAAAATCTTCTTTGAAAGTTGTGGATGAGCTTTCCCAGGAGTTTCTTAAGCATCCCTTAAAACATTATCCTCATCCAAAGCCTAGTTGGACATAACCGTCGAGCTTGCCGTCGACGGCCTCGAGGGCGTCGTTGGCAGACCTTCTTAATGAATTAATTCTGCAGTCTCAGGAAAATCTCGCCGTCTGCGGAAATTCTTTACGTTTTGGCCCTTTTCGCTCCAAATTTGCTCTTTTTTGCGTGTTTTTGCTCCAATGTATTTCATCATTCCTGCAGCAAAACATCAAAAATACATTTCTTTAAAGCGCAATATCATCAAAAAAAGTATAAAGTAAGTATGAAAATCTCAACATTTTTTCTTTTGGTCAGCTAGCACATTGTAATCCACTTTGCATGATTTTCCAATTTTCTCTTGATTATGTTGTTCTTCCACTGGTGGAGGTGGAGGTAGCTCTTCTCAACTTACTATTTGGTTTCCTTTATCTGTCGGAGTTTTTTCTTCTTGAGATATCATTGTCGAATCTTTCGGTGTTTCTGCTTTGTCAAAAAGGTCTAACTTGATGGCAACTGGTGCACCGTGGAGCTTGAGGATTGGTTCCTCACTGACGATTCTACCGTAATCGGTATAGTTGATGTTTTCTTTGGTCTTGTTAGCGAGTTCGTTGGACTCAAGTATGACTTGAGGATTGGTTTGGGAATTGAGCTCAAAGTTAGATTGGTCATAATTGATTATGTTATCACTAGAAACAGTTAAAATGTAGCCGAAATCATAATCATTATATTTATAAGTCCCCAAAGGGAAAAAAAGATAATCATACAAGGTCAGAGGTTCAAGGATTTTTTTCCCCAAATCTGAGACAACTAATCTAGCAGAGATAGCCCCTATCCTACCCCTTGTGTTTAAGTATTTGTGGTGGTGTTCTTCTTCTTCTTCTTCTTTGACGATGATGGATCTTTGAGTGAAATCTTCATCTCGGGCTTGGCAAGCAGAAGACTCTTAATGGAAGCTTGCCTTGTAGCGGACTGGATTTGGTTCAGGACCCTCTTGAGCTTGCTCCAAGTCGTACTCCATCCATCTTTTACAGTATATGGGTCAATCAGAGAGATTGGCTCAACCAAAATTATATTTAAGGAACCTTTTTCAGGTTCTTTTAAATATTGTATTGGGATTGTTATATTCCCTTCTTTAAGATTCTTCTCAAGCCAATCTTTGAAGACAAAACGTTCCTCTATAGTGTGTCCAAGCAATCTGTGATATGGGCAATAATTTGGTTGATCCTTCTTGTCAACCTCTTCGAGTGTCTTTGGATCTGGTAATATGAATTTAGGCTTTTTAATCAGGCTTCTGAATATTTTAGTTACAGCTTCATGTTTGAAGGAATATACCACTTTTCTTCATACCATAATGGACATTTCCTTATTCTCCGTTCAGTATGATCCTCCTTGAGGTGATTGCTAACTAGAGTGACCAGACTGTTGTGTCTGCTATTGAGCATGCTTCATCGACTTCTTTCTTTCATCGATTGTTGCCACTTTTTTGGGCTTCTTTTCAAATAATCTGGTCGTCTTGGACTTTTGAGACTTCTCATGAGAATCCATATGTTTAACTTCTTCTTGAAGTTTACTATCTTTGCTGAGTAGCTTCTCAAAGGATTTAATGGTGAGTACCTTGTGCATGAAAGCTACTGGCTCATGAATTCTTTTGAGTAAGATCTCAATCACGTGATGTTCTTGTAGCTAAGGTTCACATTTTATGTTCAGGTTTCTCCACCCCAAAATATAGTCCACTAAAGTCTCTTTGGGTTTTTGCTTCACTACTATGAGATCTCCAATAGACACATGATGCTGCACTCTGGCAAACCTTTTCATAAACAATTATTCTAATTCAAAAAATGTCTTTACTGATCCACTAAGTAGTTTAGCATACCAATCAAAAGTGATCCTTGATAGGCTGTTGACAAACTGTTGAAAGAGCAGAGCTTCGTTTCCTCCTATATTGCCACAACTGGCTCAAAAATGTGTTCTATGTTGTCTGTGATTTCTAGTCCTGCCAAATATCTTAAATTTTGGCAACACAAAACCCTTAGGGTAGGGTACAACATCAAATTCCTCTGATAAGGTCTACCCTTCAAAATCTATGCACCACCCTTAGATTGGGTTAAGGCCTCTCAAACTTTTTTCGACCATTTGCTTAAATTCTTTCTCCGGATAGACACTTGGTGGAGAATTTTTCTTTTGTTGCTCATCTCTATTTGCTAAGGCAACTTCCCTCCTTTCATTTGTAATATGTATAATCTCTAATTGATTGACTTCTGGGAGGCTAACTGTGGTGGTTGAGATTGTCCCTGAACTGTGGCCATGATAGTCATGGCAGTGGCCATTTCTTCCATTCTTTTCTTCATTTGGTTAATTTGCTCATCCATTAGAAAAACAACTCTACACAGCTCATCTACGGCGTTTTCTTTGACGAGAGGTTGAGCTTCACGCACAGATGCAACAACTCTAGTCTCGATGACATGGATATCCATGAAATCTTCCTTGATGTAATAATTAAAGTCAAAATATTCATCATCATCATCAATGAAAACTCCATGTTCTTGGACTAACTCAGAAATATCGACCTTGAGCTTGACAACCTTTTCTTCAATTCTCGATTCTTGTAGCATCTAGAGATAAAGAGGACTTAGCTGGATATCCTCCACTTGTTTCTCCCTCTTGCTAGCAATTGTTGCTATAATTTCGAATACTTCAGACCCTGGTTTCATTCCATGATCCTGCTCTGCAGGCTTGCTGGATAGTATCGGTACGGCAACCTTGGGTATCCATGCCTTTTTTCTTGATGGTGATGTCTTAAGACGGAATGTCTCAGTAGGAACATCGACATGTTGAACAGAAGTATGCTCCCAATGGTGCGAACCTAATACGGTATTAGGTAAGCTCTCTGTCTTTTCCTTCAAAGTTTTAAGAATATTCTTGTGACTGGTAATTGGTGGAATTCTTCGACCCAGACATGACTTAACTGGTCGACATCCTGTGGGTCTAGTGGCAGTAGAATTGGTTTTCATAATGGTGATATTAACTCTACTCCTTAGGGGGAACCATATAAGAATGCGAGAAGACAAGGCTTCAGTTGATTTCGATCTAACATCCTTTAAAATGTGAGGGGATACTGCATGTCCCACTCATTTGAGTAGCTCGCCAACTAAACAACCCTCTTTGGCAGCTAGTCTAAGCTAGTCTATGGAAAACTGAACTGACTCGAGTGATAGGAGCAGGCTTCTTCCTCTCCCAACCATGTCCATGAGTTGTCAGTAAAGTAGTGGCTATATTTTGGATACTTTTGTACCCATTAGTATTCATTAACAGATGGAAACTACTCTCTTGAAAAGTGTATAGGTTTCTGATGATGCAAACTCCTCCTTGTGAGGAACATCATCAACAGGTACTTCTTTCGAAATATGGACTTTAGTAGCCATACGAACCTTTTGGCTGTAGTTTCTCCTTTGGGTTCAGGTTAACGGTGCAGTCCTCAAACTCAATTCAATTTCAAACACTGACAACTGGACAACCAATCCTTCAATTGGGTCTTCAACAATCTTAACTTCCTTTCCCTTAGCAGAAACAAGAACAACTGGTTTGATAGGTGTCATGGTGACAGTATTCTTGACCTTCTTACGAAATCCTGAGGGCAGCTCAGGTTAGATTCAACAGACCACTCTTAAACCTCTGGAGAAGAGACTTTAATTATGACGAATGGGGCTTTCCCAAGAGCGACCTAGAGATCTTCAAATTTTGCTCTAAACTTGATGGTGGGAGTGACATTGCGGGCATAGCAACTCTTCAGCAGGTTGCAGTAAAAAGTAAGCATTGGGACTGCCATTGCAGCAGTTTCAAAAAAAGAAAGCTCTGAGATTAGCTATTTGGTCAATACCTCATAATCTTAGTGCAAACTCTAAAAATTTACATAAGTCGATCTGTGGACCGTAGAAGTCTTTACTTAATTTCATGGAGATTTTAAAATTTTAGTAAAACTAGTTTGAGAGTAGAAAGATTTATTTAATTTAAAAGAAAATTAAAGAGTACGTGTAGCACGACACAATCCTTTTTAATTTGTAAAATAACAAATAAAACTCGAGAGGGAAAAGGTGTAGTTTAGGACCCAGTGCGAGACCAACTTAACAATGGACAATGTCCAGGTGGAACTAGTCCACCAACACACCTATTGGGGGTCAAACCCCATACGACATTTAAAAAGTCATTAATGGCCTTTTGAACATCTCAGTTCAAAGGTGAGTGAACAGATGGTCCGGAAGTCCAAAGAGTTGATTGTACTTACCCAAGAAAGAAATAGGTAAAACATGCCAATGGAAGAAAGGTATTCCGGTCCAGAAGGAACATGAACACATTACCGACATATGAAGATAATATTTTTTGATTTAAATGGAGAGTAAAGCTATTCCCCAGCGGAGTCGTCATGAGTCATCGGCACTATATTGGGTGTCATGTGGAAGTTGCCTGTTGGAAGCTATCTACCGCCGGAATCGAAATCTCGTCGCTCACTTTGGAATAACATTATATATATATATATATATATATATAAGGAAGGAGCATTATTCGGCTCCCTACATTTTAATCATTTAACGTAGTACAAAAGTTCCAAAGGATGGCTCCCCAAACAAAAGGAGGAAGACCAATCCTCAAAATTGCTTACAAGAGAGTAAAACAACTAATTAAAGAGAAAAAGGGAGAAGCCCCAGGACACTAAATCTCTTTTAGTTGACTAGGCTTGAATCTGAGGTGAGGGGTCTTCAGCTTATCACCATGGAGTAAGAGGGTAGGTGGGGTAGGAGGTCTTGTATCAACAGAAATGGAGTTTGCATAGATTCCTTGTCTGGCCAGCCAATTAGCAGGCTGGTTTCCTTTTTTGTATATGGAAGACATTTGGACTGTGAACTTCTTGTAAAGTTTGTCAATTTTCTGCTTCCATTGCATATGATGCCAAGAGGATAGTTGATCAGTGGTAAGCAAGGTGATCAGCTGTAAAGAGTCTACCT
Organism: Phalaenopsis equestris; assembly: GCF_001263595.1. NCBI lineage: Eukaryota > Viridiplantae > Streptophyta > Magnoliopsida > Asparagales > Orchidaceae > Phalaenopsis > Phalaenopsis equestris. Next base: position 158,883 of record NW_018238376.1, on the reverse strand, counting down.
CAATCCACACTTTCTGCCATGTTACTTTCTATGCAAATGTAAGGGCCCATTAAATAGCAATGAGCTCAGCTTCAACCGCATCATTGGCCACTGTAGGAGAATGAAAGAATAGCAAATTGCACCCCGTTTAGAGAAGCTACCATCAGTGTTAATTTTCATGGTTTAAGAATCAGGAGGTTGCCAAGTGACAGTCTCAATTTTGTTGTGACTATTGATGGCACTGGTCTGAGACAGACTTATTCTTGGAAAGTTTTTAAGCTGGATTAGCTTGTTTAAATAGGAAACACAATTTTTAGTCACTTTGGTGTGTTGAGTAATCTTATCTTCATGTTTGTTGCTATTCCTACATATCCACAAGGACCAAGCCACAATGAAGGGGATAGACTCCCCTTGTTTACTTTTCTAGCTATGCCAACCAGCTTTAAGACTAGACCAGTCCTTATCCAAGTTCTCACCTTTAATCTTAGTAAGGAGTTCTTTCGACACCTCTTGAGAAAAATCACAATTAAAAAATAAGTGGTTATTATTCTCTTCAGATTTCAAACAGAGGTAGCATCTAGAGGGTCCTCTTAATCCCTTAAGTTGAAGAATATTATCAGTTGGCAGAAGGTTGTTGAAGAGTCTCCAACAGAAGAAGGATATGGAAGGGGATAGAAATCTATTCCAAATGGCTTCACCCCAATTGACCTTATCTCATTCACTTAACTTAGCATATATAGTTTTAGTCAAGCTTTTGTTAGTGTAGCTGTGCCATATGATCCTATCTTTTTTGCCTTTGTCAAACACAGTCTTAGTGACTAGAGATAGGTGGGGCTCCTGTAGAATGGATTGGAGCTTAGGAACATCCCAGGAGTCCCCATCCTATAGGTCACAGATTGAGAGTTTAGGGTTAAAGTCTGAAGGCGAGGGCCCAAGCTAGTCCTTTGGGCACCAGTTGTCAAGCCAAAAGCTCACTTTGGGCCCAAGCCAGTCTTTACCTAGCTCTGTGATTTTCAGCATATTAGTCCAGATTCTGGAGTCCCCCAGCTTTTTGGTAATTAGAGAAGGGTACTGGCCCTTGCAATACATGCCATACATGAATTTGTCCCACAGGGAAGTTTGTGTTCTCAAGTGAATCCACATCTTACAGAAATTTATTTGTGCTACTTGTTGGAGACTCTTGAATCCCAGCCCACCAGCTAGAATTGGTTTGGCTACCTTCTGCCATGAAGCCCAATGTAGCTGCTGTCTTTGACCTGCCCATAAGAATCGGTTGAATGCTCTCTCCAACTGAATTTTGGTGCTTTTCTAGAGGTAGTTGGTTTGGAGAATATAGGAGGGGAAGGTAGTTAAGATGCTTCTAAGGAGAGTAATTCTACCCCCATTAGACAGGAAAGAATGAGACCAGCTAGATAGTGTTTTTTGTATTTTCTGCAATACCTCATCAAATTGGGTCATTTTTTATCTTCTCCATATGAGTTGAACCCCCAAATATTTCACAGGGTCCCTAGCAGTAGAGAAGCCAGTGTAGTTGGAGATCCAATACTTGATATTGAAAGAAGCCCCCTTGTTAAATATAAGCTGGCATTTAGTAGGGCAGAACTCCATCCCAGAGTAATTCTGAAATTGTTGTATACATTTATAAACTTTCTTCATTGCAATCTTTTGTACATTGGAAAATTTCAAAATATCATCAGCATACATGAGGTGGTAAATTGCTATATTGGATTTGTGGTGGAATCTAGAGTACTGTTGGTTGAGAAGTAATCCATAGCAATTATAAAGATAGTGGGAGAAAGTGGGTCACCTTGTTTTAGTCCTCTTGTAGCTGTGAAAGACCCCTTGAGTTGGCCATTGATTAGGATGGAGTGGTTTTTTTTAATAAGCCACCTTTGGATGAGATTTCTAAATTGTGGTTGAAAACCTCTAGCTGCAAGTATCCGCAAGATGAAATTCCAGTCAATGGTGTCATAAGCCTTCTTGATATCTAATTTATAAATGAGGTTAACCCCTCTACTGATTTTATCTAAATCCAGAGAGAGTTCTTGTGCCAACAACACATTATCATTAATGGATCTACCTTTAATGAAGGAAGTTTGATTTGAACAGATAATCTTGTCAAGATGTGGTTGAAGTCTTCTCACAATGATCTTGCTTATGAGTTTTCTTATTACATAATTAAGGCTTATAGGCCTGTAGTGTTCCCAAGTTTTCTTCAAATCTCCTTTAGGGGTTAGCACAATAGATGTGTTACTAAAATAGCTGGGGAGATTGACTCCTCTGAAGAAACTCTTACTTCCCTCCACCACCTCCTTCTTGATGATGTGCCATGCTTTTTAATAGAAGTCAGCAGTGAAGCCATCAGGGCCAGCTGCTTTAGAGCTGTCAATTGTGTTCAAGGCTTCCCAAATTTCCTCATCAGAAGGGAATTTAGTAAGATTCAGCTGACCAGTGTAACATGATTCTTCAGTAAAGTATTCTTCATAGTCAGTATTGAGATCAGCAGAAGAGTTTAGGAGGGAGCTGTAGTAGTTAAAAACAAACTTAGCTATAAGTTCATTATCATTAAGCCATCTACCCTCAGTAGAATATATGGAGTGTATGGTATTGCACTTCCTCTTGTAACTTATACAGGCATAGTGGAACTTAGTGTTTCTTTCCCCTTCAGTAAAACTATTAACAGAAGCTTTTTGTTTGAGTAGCATATCCTGGATGTCAATAGCTTTTTTCAAATTAGTCTGGGTAGTAAGCAACTCAGTTTCAATGGTAGAATTATTCTAAATAGCAGCCTCAAGCCTCTCAACCCCTTTCTCTACAAATAAGACATTAGAAAATACATTTTCAAAAGTTTCCCAACCCCACTTCCTCAATGCTTTGTTGGTTTTCTGATGCAGAAGGCTTGGCTTGGTTAAAGGGTTAGTGTGTTCAATTCCCATCCAGTTGGAAGCCACACAGTTTTTAAAAAGGGGGTGGATAGACCACATGTTTAGATATCTGAAAAGAGGGTGGAGTGAGGTAGTACTTGGTGAAATGGAGATGAGGAGTGGCCTGTGTAAGTTATGGAGATGAGGAGTGGTCTGTAGTCTGAATCGGTTAGGGTTAGGTGGGTAACAAAAGTTAGGAGGTAATGTTTTTGCCAGTGGTCATTAACTAACATCCTGTCAAGGCTTTCCAGCAGAAGAACTCTCTTTCAAGTGAATTTAGGACCCTGGTATCCCAAGTCAAACAAACCACCCTGCTGAATTTGGTCATTAAAATAAGTCATTTTAGATAGGTTGGGAGGTCTCCCTTAGTTTTCTCAGCCGCATTAGAGATACAATTGAAATCTCCACCTACTATCCAAGGAGAATCCATATTAGTGCTGATGAGATGTAAGCCCTCACAAAGCTCCTGTCTATCATCTTTCAGACAACCAGCATAAATAAAAGTAGCATACTCTAGATGGCCTTATACAAGCAGTGGAAGGTCTATAAACAGAGGATGATCCATTATAATGCTCCACTGTATTTCTTTCCTACAAAAGAACCAAATTATATTATTTTTGTTAGCATAGTGAGAAAAACTAAGGAATCTTTGAATAATTATCTGTGAGTTATGCTGAGCCAAAGATTTAAGAATAGCAAAGCACCACAGTTTGTATTCTTTGTTGAGATAAATCAATCTTTTTAAAGACTGAGGATGGGCTATGCCCCTAATATTCCAATGCAACATATTAATCATGGGGGGGGGGGGGGGGGGGTGGTAT
>NW_018238376.1:114592-155109 GCF_001263595.1 Phalaenopsis equestris | reverse complement strand
CTTCAAAGCTTCTGTGAACCCAATATTACCATCCCTTAATTTCTGCACTTCAGACTGAACCTTTTTCTTCTTTTTAGATTTCTGTGTTTTCCATTCCTCTTCCATTAGGTGTTTCATCTCAGCTATAACATTCTTCTGAGGAAATTCTATTACAAGAGTAGTTTTCTGGTTGAAACTCCTTGGATTGCACCACCTCATCTAAATGAACTAATAGAGGTGTTATAATATTTATCTGATTCACCTCCTCCCTAATTTGTCTGGGGGAAGTATTAGTGGGATCTGTGGCGCCATATGGAGCTGTAGAGCTTCTGGGTGTATCTAGCATGTCCTCCAAATTCCCAGGAGAGGGTTCCACACCAACTGCAATTTCTGAGGGAATAGGCTGAGTATACCTTTCCTGAGTTACCACAGTCTTCTTTGGGGGGATGAAGCCTGAAACATCTATCGTTGGTGTGTCCAAACATCCTGCAGTGATGATAGTAGTATGGTTTCTGTTCTAACCTCACTTTTTGTTAGAATCCCTCTTTATCATTACCAATCCAAATCCTCTTGATTTATGGAAGACAAGGATAATGATGGAATTGCTTATGTTTGTTAGACGATGGATATGAAGTGGGATTTGGAATAGTATCTCCTTTCTCAAGGATCCTCAGTAAGGAGAGTGGATAGTACTGATGATACTATTCACCAGCTTTTGGTAGGAGTTTCCCTCGACACACTTAAGATTGTGATAGTCGTAACTTGATTAGAGTGATTATCTTATAGATTATATTACTTTACAAAATATCTAACAAAAAATTCTTTTTACAAAATCAGTACTTTCACAGGATAATTGAAACTCTACATGCATGAATAAATTAATGAATTTGAATAAAAAATTATGAAAGGTTGTTGATTTAAACACTTGGATTTAGGTCTATCACCTTCCTCGGGCTTCCAGGTGATGAATTCTATCAAAATTAGAATTATAAAGCACACAACCCAGTTGTGAGTCTCCATCTTCACCAAAGTCTTACACTTAGCCCCAGTCTTCGAAGCGTGATAATAGAATTTTCTTTATTAAATTCCTATTTTCTCTCATGATTTAAATGAATTTTTTTCTTCACTAATTTCTTCATAATTTGTTCAAGTCTTATAATTTTGCTTAAATTTCTTGCATTCATTTATATTATTGTACTAAATCTCTTATAGCATAAAGAGAGGCACAGATTTGCAATGTTATTCTTTATTGCCTTCTTTTATGTACTCCACTTTTATTATTCTTTTGTATTTACATATTACTTGCAATACCTCTTAGAATAGGAGAACAGTAGTCTAGTTGTATAGGAGGTAAACAGTGACAAGACACCATTCAAACTATATGCATGAACATTTTAAATTTAAACCCTAAACTTGCAATCATCACGACAGAAAGCTTGGAACATACTTCGTAGGAAGCACGACAAACATGCAAGGAAAGAACATCTTTGAGAGAGCAAAAGAGATGTTCAACAGATAATCTTTCCTAGTTTAAATAAGAACACTCCATAGGGCTTCAAGGTAGTCTGCCTAGTACGACAAAAATCCTCACATTTTTTTAGGTCTTTGCATAGCCATATTGTGCAATACAAACCCTAACTCTTTTAGAACTCTAAGGTCATCATTCAATATGATATAAATCTTCTTATCTTTCGGGCTATTTGCATTATTAGATACCATTCAAATGTAAGGATGAATTATAGAAATTTTAGGAGTAAAAATTAAATAATTTAATCCTTAAAGCATAAAGTCCAACAATAAGATAGTTTGGGAAGTCAATGAGGTTCAACTCAAAATTTGTGACATTCCCTACTTCTCATTCCTTTGGATTTCCAAAAAAATTGTTGCTCCTATTTTGAGCCACTCTCACTTAATTTTTCCATGTCCAACCTTGAAAACTAAACTTTGAAATCTTGAGGATCATTGAGAGAAGCAGTTGATTTGCTAACCTCCCCTGCATAAGTAGCCTCTTCCCATTGAACATCAGTTTTAAAATCAATAGTAGTAGCCATACTACCTATAAATCACATTCTTAAAACCATAGTACCAGTAAACCACAATTTGATTTGCCAACCACCCTTGCATAAGTAGCCTTTGCGCATTGAACATCAGAAAACTTCAATGGAAAACTTCATTTAGCGAAGCACTTGATTTGCCAACCCACTAGAGCTAGAGAAAGCTGGGTAAAACCAGAAGAAACCAGTAGAATAGAGGAAGAAGGCCAAAACCCAGAAAACTTCAATGGAACAGTAATACCCACCAAAAGCCTTAGAAAAAAGAGAGGTAAAAGCAAACTCCCAAGGTAAAAGAGAAATAAACCAGCTCCCTTGAGAAGAAAGTGGCCAGACCTTCCACATAAATCACTCCAACAACACTTCATCCTACTAGAAACCCTAGCAGAGCACCTCTTACTTCAGCCGCCAACTTCCGTCGACCGCTTCGGAAGGACGTTATATATATATATATATATATAATTTTTAGAAAAAAATGAAACCAAACTGACCACATATTTTTCATAGTTTAAATGAAAGAGCATTATACCTCAAACCCTATTTCTACCACAAAAGATAAACACAAGACATGAGGATGATGCTCGATCAAATTACTAAAAAATATATGATATCTGATGAGGCTCGATCAAATAAACTAAGAAATATGCGATATTTGTTTGATCTGCGAAACCATTTTATTTGCCGAGAAGTTCCCCTATTTAATACAAAAAATTAAATAAGATTAAAAAATTAAATAAGATTTATAATATTAAGCTAGGTTCAGAAAGCTTCCTATAAGGGCAAACCCCTATAATTAATTACATCTTAGATAACCAAAGGAACTTAAGAATACTCTCAATAAAAAATCAGGGAATATTATCTTCAGAGTGGTCCAAAGGATAGGACTTTTTAATGAGACCGGACAAAGAGGTGTGAAAGGGGAATGACTTATTTTGGAACATTTTGTTGTACAATCCAAAGGAGGAAGAACTAGGGCATGTCAGAGATCCATAGAGGATGCCACAGATCCGAAGGAGAACCTAGGTGACTTCCCAATCTATCCTATTCTTTGGCTTTGATTTTGAGGAGAAATTATTTAAGTATTTCATCCTGTAAATTTTATTTGTTTAGGGCTTACATTTATGTAAAATAATCACACAAATAACCTCAAAGATGTGAGGATTTAGGTCGCGACTAACGATAACCTCAGAATCCTAAAACGAGTTAGGGATTAGATTGTACAATAGAGCTGTACAAAAGGCCTAAAGATGAGTTAAGGGTTTACGTTGCATAAGCAAACAACCTCAAAATCTTATGGCTTGTTGTTTAATTCTAAGAAAATATATGTTGTTATAGATCCTCTTGCTGTTGAAGATGGTCATGCTAGCCACAATTCTAGCTCCAAGCACCTCATCGTGACGAGTTTAAGTTTTCAAATGTGTCAGGTTATAATGTCAAATCAAATTTCCATATGGTTATGTTCATTTAAATATTATGGGGCATATTAAATTTTATTAGAGTGACACTGGTTAGGATCCTACGATACCCTCGTTCCAGTTTCACTATTTTCTATCAGATTCACTTAGTCCAAATAAATTTACTAAACCTAATGAGCTCCATACTTTCATTAAGATAGTGGGAAGTCTCCTTAGCAATCGTATGTTACCTCCTCTGAGAGATTCTCAATCTTTCGATAGAGACATCTTAATTTAGTTGCATTTGTTATTTTGTAATGTTTATGATTAAATTTTAAGTTTTCTTATGTTTTTAATGTTGTGGCGATGAATTTTATCTTGATTGATTTTAGTTTAGGTTTTGGTTTTATGGCTATCATAAAAGTTTTAAATTTCATGCAGAGTGACATTGTTGTTTAACATGTAAGTTTTTTAAGCATAAAAATACAGTGTGGAAAGTACAAGCAAAGACGATACTGTAAACTGTAAAAGTATACCTGGCGAGAGTTCCCGTCCCACCACCTAAAAGGTAAATATTTGCAAGGCATGTATATAATGTTGTTAGGAATTTAAATTGCAAGAGTAGATGAAGGTTTAGCTACCAAGCCCCAGGCTATGAATTTGGTGGATCTTGGAAGATCCTAGTAGATAATTTTAGAACAAAATATGACAAGTTCAATTTGCTCTCCAAAATATCCAAAGGGTTTCAAAGTGTTTTGGTAATGACCCTAAACTACTTTGAGGCTCTCTTGACTTTTTTCAATTTCATTTTGAACCTATCATAATGTTCTATTAATCATCTGAGGCTAGAGTGTGACTACTCCGTCGCTTAGTGGAACTTAAAAATTTATATTCTAAGGATAGGATAATCCATTAGTCAAGTGTTGTTTCATTTAAGAGTTATGTGAGTGGAAACTCTTAAGGAAAACTTAGGCCATTTAAAGTTTAGGTGCCCACAATTAAGGTTAGGCTTGAAGTGTTTAAAGATGTTAATCATCATTCATGTTATCTTCGAAATCCGATCAATTGAGTTTAGACATCAAGCCTATGTCACTACTAAGCCTTTAACAATCAAGATAGGTGGAATGGTGATTATCAAGATTTTGCTCTCAAGTGATATGTATTCTTATCAAATGGTCAAGTCATCCTCAACTTCAGGCTTAAGAGAAGTAAACTATCATCTTTCTGACTTAATCCCATTACTTAATAATTATTTGATCTAGGTTGACTTCGGAGTCATGAAAATTAGGAGAATAATAATATTGTTGATGTTGTGCAAGGGTGGTGAGTGGGTTTCTACATTTTAACCTCATTGTATTTAAATCATCCAAATATGCTTATTAAGATCAAAATTACCTATTTTTCCCTTCGTTAACCCCAAATTTTGATTAAGGCATCAAAGTCTTAAATGACTATTTTGCCCTTGAGGCACTTCATCTCATAACTCTTTAAACACAACTCAAATGACTTTAAGGGTTTTGAGTGTCATATCCATGGGGTAATTTTAATGTTTAGAGGAGAATATGTGGACCTCTCATAATTTAATTTAATTTAATTATTTAAATTAAGAAAATAGGATTTTTAAAAGTTGATTTGTTTAACTTTATAAAATGAAGATTTTATTTATGAGAAAATAATTAAGGGTTTTCCTAGGTCAGAGAAATACTTAGGTAAAATTTCATGACTTTTTGAATTAATTTATTATAATATTTTAATGGGAGAATAAGGAAGATTCACTTTTAAGCCTTTAAAAATTGTCTTTAACTTATCGAAAATTAGGAAAAATCTTTTAATGAGTCCTAAGTGATCTGAGAATAATTATGTAAATTTTGAAATTTTTTGGTATTTTTGGGATTTTCAATTATTTTAATTATTTTAAATTTAAAATAAGGCTAAAAAATAAAGTATCTTAACAAAAATAACTTTTCTTTTTCCTCAGTGCCTTTAATCACAAGAAACTCAGAAAACCACTTTTCAAAATTTTCTCAAGTATATTTAATTTATTATAATTATTTTTGTACAAAAATACAAGATCTTTTAGAAAATCAACTTTGGCGCTTGGACAGTCAAATAATTTTCAAAATTTTACAATGGATATACATGATTTTTATGAACAATGCACGATTCACAAGGTAATCCAAAGCATCAAAATATTTTTCTTAGACTTCTCTGATCACAAGAAACCTACCAAAATCATTATCATAAATTTCCAAGTGATATTTTAATTTATATGATTAAAATAAGCTAAAATGGTCACTCTAGCTTGAAAATTAGGGATGGAAGTATAAAGATGTACTCTGACCTTGGAAAATTTAGAATACATGGTCCCTGTGATTGGAAATGAACTCTCAAAATTTCATGCCATGGTGAGCAACTTTTAATCATAATTAATTAAAATACTCCAAAGGGTATTTAATTCATTAAAAATGAGGGAGTAAGAAAAAAAATTTTATTTTTAGCCCACATTATTCTGCTCTAATCACTGAGCAAGAGGATATTTTTCTTTTTTTATGATTTTTCTATAGAAAGATATGAATTTTTGAAATTTAAGTATTTAAAATAATTCAAAGATCCCTATTTTTCTACTTATCCAGTGCGGCTCGAACTAATTCTACGGCTGCTCCGAACTCACATGCAACGTGCTCTTATTTGATGCCTCCATCCACTTCAGCTGCCACACAACCCACGGTTCACGCACCATCCACTCATCCGACTTGATCTCCTCCGTTGGTTGGATACACGCGCGATCAGACATCTCTCCGTTATCGTCCCCAAGTGACCTAACCTGTGAACTGTTGACATTAAAACCTCAAGATCTCAAGCTAGAATGAACCAAATTGTATGGGTTTTGTTCCTAAACATTTATCTACTCAAGAAAAACACATATATCCGGTTAATCAAGTATTAAATCAATTCATTTCAAATGGAGATAAAAAAAACTAAGGCTAGGGCTGGAGCTCAATACCTTTATCTAAGAGAGGAGGGCTCAATCAGACGGTTGTGGAAGCATTGATTGTGTCCAACAAACCTCTAGATGAAGTCTCAAGCTTTAGTGAATTGTCTAGGAATTAATTCGATCAAGGTGGATTTCAGGTGTTGGTCTAAAGCTATCCTAGAGGCTGTTTCAGAGGGGGGTTTGATGGGGAATCAACTCCTATTGCTCTTGGGATGGTGTGTGCACAATTAATTTGAGTTTGGTGGGTTGTGGAGAGATGTCCTAGTTTGAGCTAAAATTTTGAGATTAAAATTGGGCTCCCACAGTGGGAATCAGAGGAGGAAGATGGTTAGTTTGAGCTTAGGGATGTTTAAAGAGTTTCTGGTGAGATTTTGATAGATTTCCCCTAAGTATTTCTTCACACACCTCTCTTTGGCCATGGGGGAGCTGATTAAATGGAGGAGCTTAGAGGGAAGCTCAGAGCCAATTGATGGGTGCAAAGAGTTGCTTAAGTGTAGGGCTAAGGAGCTCTAAAGAGCCATTGAGATGAGATGGCTCTCAGTTTTAGTATTTTCTAGTCATTAGGCTGGCCGGCAGGGCCAGTGGTGGTGGCCAGGTGGTCAGGTGAGCCTGGGGGAGGGTTAATTATTATTAACCCTCAATGGCAAGTGATGATGGGGGAGATATTTTAGTTAAGGCCCATAAATGGGATAAAATCCCTAAATTTAGGAACACATTGGTCCATAGCTTGCTTTGGTGGGTATAGGATAATTTAGCATGGTCAATAGGGTGTATTTAGTGGCTGTGGAAACCTTAATTTTGTGACTTTAGGATGGCTTAGTCAATTTGAAGTTGGGTTTCGGTTAGGCTAGCCATGAATTTGAGCTCAATTGATTGATCAACTTTGTGTTGATGATTGTCATGACGATTTTTGGTGAAGGATTGAAGTAATTTTAAGTTCAATTTGAAGAATTTTGGGCTTTTGGTCAATTTGGGCATGTTGGACTAAACCTGGGTCTAGGTTGGGCTAAGGTTGGGCTATGTCCAAAATGATCGTTGAAAATGGTCTATAAGAATATTATAAGAAGTTTCTAACATAAATTGGGTGTCAATTTTGGGGTTAGGGAATTCAATTTGGTAGAATTTGGAGACAGCTAATTTGGGGTAAATTTAGGGATTTTGAACTTGGGTTAAAATTAAATGTAATTGAGGCTTCACTAAGCCCAATTGAAGGTCAAATTTGATGTGTAGGAGTGTTATGAAGAGTTTAGGATTCAAATTGGGGGCAAAATTGAGTAGGTTATGAGTTTCAATTAAGTGAGATTGCATGGGCCAAATAGGCTTAGATTTTGTTTGGATTGATCAAATGAAAGATGATTTTGAGTTTATAATTGAAATTGAGGTGTATTGGGGCCAAATTGGTGGACATTTGAGCTGAATTTAGGGAAATTGGGCCTTTAAAGGCAATTTGGGGGTTTTGGTCAAAACAGTCATATTGGCTAAATTGGGTTCAATTGAAGGGTCCAAAGTGGTTTTGAAGACATTTGAAGTGATTTTGGAGGTTTTGGGAAAGTTTGGGGTGCCAAGGTTATTTTTATAACTTTGGCAAATTTGGGGGTATTTTGGTAATTTGGGTGGATTTAACGGCAAAAGGCCAAGTTGGACATTTTGGTATAATTGGGATGCCAACCACCCTATATGAACTATGGATCAATGAAATCCTCATTTGGGTCCTCTATGTATTGGTCTTAGCTAAACCCTAGCTTAGGGGTAGTGGGTCTAGGGGACCATCTACATGAGTCTCCCAAAAGAACAAGGGATCAAAGTCAACAATTTTGGGTTTTAGGATTGTGAGTGATTGTGGGTAATAGTGAGCAAGTGTGTGAACTAGCTCCAGACCAACACCTAGAGTCAACCCTAAGGTCAAGCAGTCCTATAGGGACTCTCCTTTAAATTCCCAATACTAACCCCACCTACTAAGTTCTAGAGGTTAGGACCAACATGTGGAACTTCAAGTTGAGCAAAGAAGAGTTTAGAAAAGAAGAGTTTAGAGTTTCAGTTTCTAATGGTAAGGGTTCTTTTCTAGTTTTATAGGAATAGTAAATAGGAAAGTTCTATGGCTAGACCCTATGCTACAAAAAAAAGGGAAAACTAAATCTCAACCAAATATGAGGTCAACATGTAGCTGTCAATTCATTTGAGCTTAAACTTGCTATTATCCAAATGGTACAAAATAATCAGTTTGGGGGAACACTGACTGAAGATTCTAACTTATACCTTGCTAGTTTTTTAGAATTATGTGCTACGTTTAATTATGATGGAGTGTCAAATGATGTCAAACTTAGACTTTTTCCTTTTGCATTAATGGATAAAACTAAGATGTGGTTAACCTCGTTAGCAGTTGGATCTATCAAAACTTGGGGAGACTCATCACAAAAGTTTTTATCTAAATATTTCCCACAGTCAAAAACTGCTAAGCTTAAAAATGTAATTACATCTTTTTTTTTCAATTTGAAGGAGAATCAATTTATGAAACTGGGGGAAGATCTAAAGATCTCTTTAGGAAGTGTCCACATCAAGCATTACTAGATTGTCTAATAATTCAAATTTTTTATAATGGGTTGGTTGGATCTCTTAGACCTATAATTGATGCTGCTGTTGGTTGATGATTATTGTTAAAACCATTTTATGAAGTGTATTCTTTAATTGAAGAGATGACTACTAATAATTTTCCATTTCCCTCTGAAAGGGTAAATCTAAAACTAGCAAATAGTATTAATGATTCTGATGCAATATCAATGTTGGCTACTCAAATCGCTGTAATATCAAAGAAGATAGATCATATGGAATGAATTATTCTCATACACCTCTTGTGCTTTAGGAAAATTCATTGGGACAAATGATAGATTCTCAATATTCGTATTAGACTTTAAATTCCATAAACAACCAATAAAATAATCCTTAATCCAATTATTATTATCCTGTTTGAGAATCCCCAAAATTTCTGATGGAGTAACAATAACTCTAATGCTATAAATCCACAATGGGGGAACAATGCTGCAAACCCATTAAGAAAGTCCAACAATTAGGGAAATTCTAACTATAAACCTTTTTACCCTCCATGTTTCAATAGCAATTCACAGAGTAAGGAGAAGAAACTATAGAGTAAGGAGAAGAAGAGAAGAAACTATCAATGGAAGAATTAATATTGCAAATGGGAGCACAATTACAAAGTCAAGGAGCTGCGATTAGAAACATGGAAAATCAATTGAGATGCATTGCTATTGCACATAACAATAGAACTCTAGAAAATTTGCTTAGTAATGTTGAGGTTAATCTTAAGATTAGAATAAAGAACAAATTAAGACTATTCAACTGAAAAGTGGAAAAGAATTGAAAACAAAAGTTCACAAAGAAATTGAATTTGAATTTGAGAAAGAAGGGGTGGAAATGAAAATTCTAGTGAAGATTTTCATTTTGAGTCAGAATATCCTATTAAACCAATGTAAATTACTATAGATAGACCACCAAATCCATTTACTCAATGATTGAAGCAGTATAACAAAGACGAACATTCTACTAAATTTTTGGAAATATTGAAGAAATTGACAATAAATATTTCATTTATTGAAGCCCAAGAAAAAATACTAACCTATGTGAAGTTTATGAAGAATATACTTAATAAAAAAAGAAAGTTTATAGATAATGACAGAGTTGCACTTAGTGAAGAGTGTAGCGGTCAGTGAATATAAGTGTTTAATTAAGTCATTTAGAGGTTGATGTAGTGTGGTATGCAGCGGATTTCCAAAGAAAATTGAAATATAAAAAATTTTGGTGTTGGCGCCAGAATTTTGAAAACTCCCAGAATTACTTAAAACCGTAAAAAAACCCCTGTAAAACCCCATTTTTACTACTTGAGTCTTCTTCTACCAATAAACTAAGGCTGAAACTCGACCTAGGGCATGCCATTAGGAGATTTGAAGGATAAAAAGTCTTGGATTCTATCTTCCCTTAGTAAGAACTTCACTTTAACTTCGAAATTTTTTATTTTCACAATGGATTTTTCCTACATAATGGAAATCTAAAAATTTGAGTTTTTATTTGAAGAAGTTTAAAGAGAGCCCTTGGTGAAAAGTTTTACCAAATATTCTTACTTTTTGAGTTAGATTTCTTATAAAAAAGTCTTGGATTCTATCTTTCCTTCGTAAGAACTTCACTTTAACTTAGAAATTTTTTTTTCACCATGGATTTTTCTTACATTATGGAAATCCAAAAATTTGAGTTTTTATTTGAAGAAGTTTAAATAGAACCCATGGTGAAAAGTTTCTTACCAAGTATCCTTACTTTTGGAGTTAGATATATGATATTATGCATTTATTTGGATTTTATGCAAATTATTTTTGAAATTCCTATGGATCCAAGATTAAAGAAATGAAATCCTTCAAAAAGTTTTGATGTGAGCCAATTTATAAATTTGAAGGCCCGGGACAATTATAATTCCATGATGGGGACCTAAAAATTCACTCCAAAACGTGAGTTTTCAAACTCGTGAGGAAAAATTAAAAGTTGATAATTGCTCAGAAGTGGGAAACTATTTGGTACTTCACCGTAGTAGCAATTTCTCCTATGATTTAAGAGTTCTATGCCAATCTACGAGTGACTACGGACGAGCACATTTATGTTCGAGGTAAACATGTTAAATTTTCTCGTGAAAGAATCAATGCATTATATGGGCTGCGAAATAACTTCATTGTGAGTGTGCTGCTTTTGTGATTTTTGATTCCTCACTTTATGAAGTAATTGCCTACCTCACTAATGGAAGGGAAGAATGGAAGATTAAGAATAATCACAAAGTCAATTTCTCCACTTAGAATGGAAGATTAAGAATAATCACAAAGTCAATTTCTCCACTTCCATGTTAAATGTTCAATCTAAAGCATGGCATTACTTTATCTCTGCAAAATTGCTTCAAACTAATTAGTTGAGTTAAGTAACAAAAGAAAAGAGCAGTACTGAATTTTTGTATTCAAAAAATGAAAGCTATTGATATTGGTGCTCTTATTATTCATAATGCTAAGAGCATTGCTAGAAGTGGGGCATCTAATAGTTTGGGATATCCTGCCCTGATTTTCACTTTATGTGAACAATTAAGAGTATAATTTAATAGAAATGAAGAAATGTTGCAACCACTGAAACCCATTAGAAAACCCACTGTACGTAAATTTGAATCATTTACTGGATATAGAAGTATAATTAGTGATAGACCCTCGACATCAGCTACATGACCATCTACTTCTAGTTCTATTTCACTGGAAAATAATTTGGAATAGTTAATAATTCAACAATTAGATCTTATAGCAATGCAAAATAGAATAGGTGATTTGGAATCATGAAATGCTCACAATGATGATTATCAAATGAAAAGAGTGCAACATAACATTGAATATGAAAAGGTGATGGTTAGATTTTTGAGGGGTGATCACACAGTAAAGATTCCTACATGCTCGAGCTTCATGCCTTTTGTGCAACAAGAAGAAGAAGAAGAAGAAGAAGAAGAAGAAGAAGAAGAAGTGGAAGAAGAAGAAGATGAGGAGGAAGATGAAGATTAGAATTTATATGGTTTTGTTTTTTTTTTATTTGTTGTTATTTGTTTTGTTTTATTGTTGATGATATGAGTTGAAACAATTTATGTGTTTGGTTTGTGGACTTATTGAACATGTTTGTATATGTAGCTATAAATTGTGGATTTTTATTTCAACATTATAAGTTGCTTTAGTCTGTTGTTTCTATTTTTAATTTAATTTTCCTAGCAAATCCTTTGATATATTATGTTTCATTTAATTTTATAGAGCCTATGTTTTTTTAAATTAGTACCTATAATATATTAGAGCCAAGTTTCATATTCAGAATTCTACATGTTAGTTTTATTTTTATATATTTACTGTTTTCTTTCCCCTACAAACTTTTTGTACTACATGCTTTATTTTTTATTTAAAAATTTAAGTTTGGAGGGAAAGAAAATTTTCTTTAAATGAAGTAAATTAAATTTTATTTATTTTTAATTAACTATATTTTTAAAATTAATTTAACATGACCTTTGATATCAGAGTTTAACTTTAAATAACTATGTTTTTGTTAGTAAATTTTATGATAAATTTAAGCAAAAATCTTTAATAAAGAAGGTCAATTCTAGAGTTAATATATTTAGTATGAAAGATTAAGACTATGTTTTTCTACTTAAAGTAATGTAAATTGTAATTTTGAAGTATTAAGAATCTTAGAGTTTCATGTAAGAAGGAAAGAATGAGGCTTTATGAAAAATGTTTGAAGGTAATATGAATTTATAAAGTGAAGGAAGGTTAGAAGTTTTAACATTAAGAAGAGAATAGTAAAGTTCAAAATTATTAAAGGCTATCCAGATATTGTAATCCTAATATGAAAAAGAAAAAAGAGAAAGTATTGAAAATGATCCTAGAGAAAAGAAAATGAAATAAGACAGAGTAAGGCAGTTAGTGACTAATTTTTAGCAGTTTTTGAATGCTCCAATCAATTCAAATGCCCCATAGAGTGATCCAATGAATTTAGACACATATGAAAGGATCTTGAATGAAGGTACTTGTCTCTTGGTATGAAGAGGTGTGCCTTTTAGAAAAAATGAGCGAATTATGAATTCTCTTGAAATGAAGGCTGGGCCTAATTAAAAAGAGAGGAGTCTAGAGAAGAAGAGAGGGGGCGAGAGGTTGGAAGAGAGAGGTTGGTGTGAGAGAGAAGTCTTATGAGATGAGAGGATTTTCTTATAGAATTGTAAGAGGAGAGGGAAGGTGAGAGATTTCCTCTTCATTACATTTCTAAGAGAGAATTGAGTGTGATTGTAACGAGAGAATGTCTTAAAGGGAACTTCAAGGGATTTGCTTGAGAATGAGTGTTTGATAGGTTGTGTTCTTTCATTTCTCTGGTGTGTAAACTTGTTTTTATATAAAAAATCTATGTTTTGCTGTATCCTTCTCACAAATTCTAAGTAGACATCTTTATCTTTCTCCCTACAATGATATATGATTTTGTGAGGAATTAATTTTGTTAATATGGTTTTAAATGTTAATAAATTGTGATGATTCAAACTCTGATCTTCATTTAATTTTTGATCTGGCCAATTGAAATAGTAAAATTTGTTGAGAAACATAAGGTCCAAAAGGGCTATGATTTCTACAATAAGGTAAGAGTCACATTAAATTTAATGGGTGAGAATGTAGTCCATGGGGTTGCATGCAAATAAATAGTGAAATATACTTTGATAGGCGTGAAATTTGAGATTTTAAAGTGGCAGATTAAAATCCCCAATTTGGTCCAGTTGCTTGGGAACTAAAGCGAGATTGTTAGTCCTTAAGGGAGGGAGAAATGAGAGTTCTAGAGTGGCAGCCAATATCCTCTTAACCTAACCACAAATTTAGGGACCAAACTATAGATTAGTCGATGTTTTTTATGCACTCTCAATGGGCAAAGAATATGATTGCTCTTATTTAGCACAATACAATTTTATATGTATTTAAAATGATTTTAATTACTTGACAATCCATAAACTCCTTGTGAAAGGGAAGGATACTTTCTTGAATTTGAACACTTCACATCAAAACTTTGATTAGTCATTATAAGTTTATTTTTGAAGTTAAGCAAATAGTTAAATTAACTTAGTTCTTTTAACTGCATTTCATTTAACGCAAATTAAATTTAATTTAGATTTTTTTTACTTACTTAAGTTTTATAGTTCGAATATTGTGTTTGACATTATAACCATAAAAATTTCCAACTCCCTTTGGGATTGATACATATGACTCCATTAGAGCCATTTATTACTTGAGTGATATGTATACTTGTGTTATTATTACGGTTTGGAGGTTTAAAGATTTTAAAAGATAAAATTATTTATATTGAATTTATTTTTTTTGGTATTTAACTACATATTTACTACTCCTGCCGTCGTGCGTGTATTGTAGTATTGAAAGATATTTATAACGCACCACAAAACCTATGCATCAAAATATAGTCACCCTCCTTGTATTTGTTTATGATACAACTGTTGGGCTCACAATTGGTTATTTTCACGTGCCATGCCACCATCCTTTTGACCATATTCTTTATTTGCAACAACATTGGGTCCACTTCATCATGATAAATTATCTTAGGAGGATTCCCTTCCTTATCTTATGCATAATTGTAACAATATCCAAATTGTATGGTAATCCTTCAGTTACCTGCATCCATTTCTGGTGCTTAGAGTAAGGTTTTGCTTCAAATGACTTGCACGACCCTTAAATTGAAAACACAATCCATGATTCTCTCTTGACTGTGCTCACAAAACTTATTTGAATGTAGTTCCAAGCCTTCCAAAATGTTAACATTTTTGCCTTGTATTCTCTGGAAATGCTCAAATTTGTTCTTTCGCACCTTCTAAAATCTTTCTAGTTCATGCTCTGGGATGATTTTCAACTTTCATAATATTTTAACAATATGGGGGACTTATGGTTCAACCTCTACGGGCTTTTCCTTATCTTCCTCTATCATAGAAAAAATTTTCTCTACAGTGTGCTCTAGATGTACCTCTGCTGGAGTATATTCAGGTATGACATAGTTCTTGATAGATTTTGCTTCAACTTCTTTAATGACCAATTGAGGCAATGTGACCCCAACTGAGATATCAAGTGTTGACCTCACTTTTGGTGTTGTTTTGTTTCTTCTCTTTAGAATCCTAGGATTTAGCCATAGAACTTTCCTGTTGACTATCCTAGAGAATTAGTGATGAATCCCTCCTACATAGAAATTCTAAATACTTTTTGACTCTTCTTTTGAAGTCCCACATGGGTGGTTATAAGCCCTCATTCTTCACTTGGGATGGTTAAGAACAAACCAAAGAGTGAGTTCCAACAGGATCAATGAGACCTTAGCACAACTTTGGGTTGCTTGGTTTTGATCATAACCTCACACACACACTCAAACCGAAAAAAAATCACGAATACCTAACCTATCTCCCAGTTCTTTTTGGGACTCATATGGGTGCCCACAAACCCTTAATCTTTTACTAAGGTGGCTAGGACCAACATGTGGAGGATCCAAAATGAGCTTCTCTGTAGGTATTGTAATTTCAAGGGAGGAGTTTACATAATTTGCATGGTCATCAATCTCAAATCCATTAAGACAACCAACTTTGGCCTCCTACCCCCACTTTTCCATAAATTTAACAAAATACCCCTGCAACCCTAAAATCTCCAAAATTACCAAAACTCTAAATTCCTCACCAAAATTCATGTTGATCCACTTCAAATTACCCCTAATTGCCCAAATACCTCCAAAATCCTCAAAAGTACCAAATTACCCCTACCCCTCCCACAATTGCCTAAATACCCCCAATTTCCTAAAATTTGCTAAAATTCTCCAATATCATTCCAAACTCCACCAAAACTAATTATAACAACCAAATCTTCCCAATTGCCCCCAAAATCTCCAAATCCACCAAAATTGGCCAAAATTCCCAAAATACCCTTAAATCCCTAAAGTCCTTAAATCACTCTCAATTTTAACCAAATTCATTCTAAATTGGACCATTTTTAAATCTAAACAAACTTTCATCATATGCAAGCCTAACTTAAACCAAATTCAAATCCACTCACACCTAATTCCAAACCCAAACCCCAACCAAATTCAACTACCCCAAAATTGACCCCAACTTCAAACTCCATTAAATTAAGCGATGTAATAATCTCAATTCCACAATATTTAATTCCAAAATTCCTCCTAACACTATTCTAGGCAAAATGGGGCCATCAATTTGTAAAAATACAAGCCCAAAATTCATGTCCAAGCTTAAAGTACATTTTAATCCTAAAACAAAACTTTTCCCAAATCCTTTGATTGGATTAAACCTTAATCACCTCAGCCCCAACCAAAGCATGTGAGCTGGCCACATCAATCCTAGCCAAGATTTATTTTGAGACATGGACCAAGGGACCCTTGATTTATGGACACTCCTCCCTTAAATTTGGTTAACTCGCATCGCATGCAACTAGCGTTCCCAAGCACCAATTTAATCACAATTAAACCTCCCTAACCTCCCAGAACTGGCTAGCCAACTCCCCTGGACTAGCTGGATGCCCTAGTTGCCAAAAAAAAAAAAATTAAGAGAGGACGCCATGGCTTAAACCCCAAAATCAACCCACCTCTTGTGACAATCTCCAATTGGTCACTTGTGTTGCTCAGCCCTCCACCTAAGCTTATTTGCACCAGTCAATGACAGCTTGAGGCCTCGCTCATAGCCTTAACTATAAATGGCCCCTTCCATGGATAAAATGAGAAAACATCTAAATCCTTGGGGAAACTCTCCCCAATTTCTTCTAGATCCTCTCCAAGCATTCCTAAGCTTATTCTAATCCTTGCTAGCCCATCTCCTCCAGTGGCCAGCCCTAATTTTGAGCTCAAAATTCAAGGCATTTTACAGTCATACCACTAAGTCCACCAAAACACTAAATTAACTTGATTTTAAGCTTTGCTAGAGCTTAGGTTCAGTTCATCAATCAAAATCCCCCTCTCCCAAGCACTCTTAAATATTCTTGTATCAAGCCCAAGTCACCTTACGAACGAAATTCTACATAGGTTTCACCTCAACTCAAAACATTACTTCAAGGAGCATTGTGGACTCAAGGAGATTGTCTCCAACCAATTCAATCGGGGCGTCACGTATTGGGCAAAGGTATAACTTAAAATCCTTAAATTTTACCTTGATTTCACCCTTTTGTAATAAGAACTTATATTTCATATGTATATAACTATATATAGAGATCTATCTCACTTAGATGAAGGTGTATGAACAAACCCTATGTGATTTGGTTGAGAATCAAGCGAGATTTTAGATCTAGAACTTGGACTGTTCTTGGGTTAGGATAATTGGGGATGATGAACAGATGCCATCCATTTTCCTGTGTAATAACACATGGTTGAGATGGAGCCAAATGTTGTTATGTTACACGAATAACAGGAACAATTAGCATGCCGCGTGGAAAGCGCCACCAATCAGTGGATAACGCATAGCACTTCAGAGAAGTTGAAGATGATTCAACACCAGCTTGGATAAGTAAATAAATAGGGTATTTTAGAATTAAATAAATATAAAAATTTTAAAAGTTTATATTTTAGTGTAGAAAAATCATAAAATAAAATAAAAATACCCTTGTGCTCAGTGAACAAAGGAGAAAAATATGAACAAAAATTAAAATATTTTCTTTATATTTATTTTTAAATTAATTAATTGTTCCTAAAATAAATTAAATCATAATTTATTAAATAATATCTAAATAAAATGAAAATTTGAGGGTTTGTTATTTCTGAGCTTTGGGCTCTTCTTTGATTTTTTCCAGAGTTAGAGGACATCTTTATGATCAAAAGCTCTAATTTTTGAAATATTTGGTATTATTTTAAATCAAAAAATTTATAAAAAAATAAAATAAAGGTCAAAAAAATAGAAAATTATGTTTGGTAGGTTTAATGTGGTAAGAGGATCTTAGAAAAAATAAGAGTAAGATTTAAAGATAATTCAAGTCATTTTCCTTATTCAAAATTAATGTAAGTTATTAAAAATTAGATAAATGTGAAATAATTCAAATAATTAGCAATGTAGGCCAGGTTGTAGATAATGACATTAGAAGGCTCTGTAAAAATTTGAAGGTCAAAAAAATTATCTTTTAAAATTCTCCAAATTGTCTTAAATATTACCCTAACTATATAGAATAATCTAAAGATGTGTTTGAAAATTTCTAAGGGTGTAAAAATGTATTTTTAGTAATCAAATGTATTTTTCTTAATTTCTTTATTAAAATAATTATAACAAATGAAATAAAAAATTGCAAAAATATGAAATTAACTTTTCTGAGTTCCCTGAAGTCCGAGAGACTTATGAAAAATATAAAAAATTATTTTTGTAACAAATTATTCATTAAAATCAATTAAAAATTGTAAAAAAATTTAAATATTATTAAAAAATTCAAAAAAAAATTAGTTATATTCATTAAGGACAGAAGATTTATTTTACTTAGTTATATTCATTATTGCTGAAAATCTTTATTTTTGGACTAAAATAATTATTTAAAAATAAATAAATATTAAAACATACAAATTCTCCTATGAAATCCTCATTAACCCATTAGTAGGGTGCTAGCAATGTTTTAAAGTCATTTGGATTAAACATAAGTAATTATGAAGTGGAGAGCCTTAAGTGCAAAATGGTAATTATGGAATTTCATACTATAATTAAGATTTAGGATAAACCAGAGGGTAAGAGGGTAATAATTATCATATTTAATCCTCTAATATGATTGAAACATAACGGTTTAAGGGGTAGAAACCAATCCATTCACCTATTGACGGTCTATTTATTGACCTCACTTTTAGTTGAGGTTTAATTTTCCCTCTTTACTAGCCTATGGTCTAGCCATAGGGTTTTTCTGATGACTATTCCTAGAAAATTGGAAAAGAAACCCTCACCTTTAGAAAACCCTCACCTGAAATTCTAAACTCTTCTTTACTCAACTTGAAGTTCCACATATTGATCTTAACCTCTAGCACTTAGTAGGTGGGGTCAGTATGGAGGATCACAAGGAGAGTCCCGATAGGACTGCTTGACCTTAAGGCTGACCCTGGGTGTTGTTTTGGAGCCAGTTCACTCACTTGCACTCACTCTCACCCACAATAACTTGCAATCTTAAACCCAAAATTGTTGACTTTGATCCCTTGATATTTTGGGAGACTCTTGTAGATGGTCCCCTAGACCCACTAGCCCTAGGCTAGGGTTTAGCTAAGACCAGTACATAAAGGACCCAAATAGGGATTTCATTGGACCATAGCTCATATATGATGGTTGTCACCCTAATTCTACCAAAATATCCAACTTAACCATTTGCCCCCAAAACCACCCAAAATTACCAAAATACCCTCAAATTTGCCGAAACTACAAAAATATCCTTGGTGGCCCAAACACTCCCAAAACATCCAAAATCACTTCAAATGTCTCAAAAACCAATTGGACCCTTAAATTGAACCCAATTTGGACAATTTGGACAATTTGACCATTTTGACAAAAACCCCAAAATTGCCTTTAAAAGCCCAATTTCTCCAAATTCACTTTAAATGTCTATCAATTTGGTCTCAATCCTCCCCAAGTTCAATTCTAAACTCAAATTGATCTTTCATATGATCAATCCAAATCAAATCCAAACCTAATTGACCCATGCTTTGAGCTCAATTTTGATACAAATTAACCCCCAATTTTGACTATATGACCCAATCTCACCAAATTGAACCCCATAGCCTACTCCATTTGCCCCAATTTGGATCCCAAACTCTTCATAACAATCCTACACATCAAATTGAGCCCAAAATTGGCCTTTTCCAAGCCTCAATTTCACTAAATTTTAACCCAAGTCTAGAATCCCCAAAATTTCCCCAAATTAGTTATGTCTCCAAATTTCACCAAATTGAATGCCCTAACCCCAAAATTGGCACCCAAATGATGTTGAGAACTCTTCATGATATTTCTATAAACCATTTTGAACCATAAATTTGGACTTAACCCATCTTTACCCCAACATAGACCCAAGTCTAACCCAACACCAAATCCTCCAAATTGAACCTCTAAACCTAATAAAAATCTCTCCAAACCTATTTTTACAATCATCTACAAATTATTAATCAATGAATTGAGCTCAATGTCATAGCTAGCCTAACACAAACCCAAATTATAGCCATTTTGACCCTAATTGAAACCCTTCCCCAAAATTGACTTAGCCATGCCAAAGTCACCAAATTGATGACACCACGGCCACCAAGTACAGGTTAGTGACCAACCTAGACCCACCTAAACTAGCCAAGGTGAGCTATGGACTAATGGTCCTCTAATTTAAGGTATTTTACCACTTTTGGGACTAAACTTGAGATATTCATCATGCTATACCATTAGGGGTTAACCGTCATTAAGTATCCTTTCGCCACCCTGAGCCAAGGAGTGATCCCTGAGCCAAGAAGTGACCACACCGCGGCCAGCCACCACCTCAACTGCTGGAAATAGCTAGCCCAAAGGTTCCCTTATTGGCAAAAACCAAAAATTAAACCTTCCTCACTTGGCTCATTCTAATCGGATGCTTGAGCCTTTCTTCCCTCCACCTCTTAATACTTTAGCACCTAACTCCCAGCCTGGAGCTCCACCAGACAGCCATGGCTTTAAATTGAACTCTCCATGGCCAATAAATAGAGTGCTTGAAACCTTGGTAAAACTCTGCTGAAATCTCACCAGAGCCTCTCCAAACCATCCTAAGTGCAATCCCTTGCTCGCAGCCACTAATAGCCACTCCATAGAGCCAATTTCTTCACTGAAATTTGCCCTAAAACTAGGACATATCTCTCCGCTCCACCACAGTGCACCAAACTCAAACTAATTGTGAACAAACCATCCTTAGAGCAAGATGAGTTGATTCACCATCAAAGTCCCCTCTGAAACAGCCTCTAGGATAGCTCTAAACCAACACTTGAAATCGAGTTTGATAAAAAACATACCCAGACAATTCACCAGGGCTTAAGACTTCATCCAAAGGTTTTTTGCACTCAATCAAAGCTCTAAAACAATCTGATTGAGGCCTATCCTCTCAAACAAAGGTATTGAGCTCCAACCCTAACCCGAACTTATTTTAACTCTCCATGTGTACTGGCTCGATTTCGTACTTGATTAACCATATATATGTTTTTGTATTGAGTACATGAAGGTTTAGAAACAAATCCCATGCCATTTAATTGATTCTAGACAAAGATCTTAAGGTTTTAGTGTGAACGGCTTACGAGTTAGGTCACTTGGGGACGATAGCGGAGAGCCATCCGATCGCGATTTTATTTCATCAACAGAGGAGATCAAGCCGAACGAGTGGATGGTGCGAAAAGGCAAGCAACGTGGCAGCTGAGGTGGATGGCAGCGTCAGATGGTGGAATGTTTCGAGTGAGTTTGGAGCCATCGTAGGTTGAGGTGGTGCCCGTGGATAAGTATGGAAGCCATTCTGGATTTTTTGAATATTTTAAACGCCTAAACTTCAAAAATCCATATCTTTCTTTAAAAAAATCATAAAAATAAAATAAAATAAACCTCTTGCTTAGTGAACAAGGGAGAATAATGTGGATTAAAAATAAAAATTATTTGTGAAGTATATGATAGTTAATTAATTAAATACCCTATGTGGTATTTCAATTCTCCCTGACTAAATTTGGCTCACCATGGCTTGAAATTTTGAGGGTTTATTCCTAATCATAGAGGGGATGTTTTCTGATTTTTCCAAGGTCATAGGGCATCTTTATGCTTCTAACTTTAATTTTCAAGCTAGAGAGGCCAGTTTGGCTTATTTTAATTATATAAATCAAAATATCATTTGCAAAATTATGGGATTAATTTTATTAAGTTTCCTATAGTCAGAGAAGTCTAGGAAAAAATATCATGATGTCTTGAATTATCTTGTAAATTTTTATATTTACTTAAATGTAAATATCTTGTGTTAATTTATGTAAACTATATACTTATCAAAAATTGAAAGAACCAATCCCACATTGTTCATAAAAATCTTGTTTATCCACGTTGTTTATCCACGGTAAAAATTTTAAAATTATTTGATTAAGTTCAAGTATTAAAGTTGAGTTTCTAAGAACCTTGAATTTTTGTGCAAAAATAATTATATTAAATTAAAGTCAATTGGGAAAACTATGAAAAGTGATTTTCTGAGTTCTTTGTGATCAGAGGTACTTGGGAAAAATAAAAATTGTTTTTAGAAAATACTTAATTTTTTAACCTTATTTTGAATTTAAGATAATTAAAAATAATTAAAAATGTCAAAAATATAAAAATATTTCAAAATATTCCTAATGGTTTCCTGATCAATTGGGACTCATTAAAATATTTTTTCTACTTTTTCTAAGTTAAAAATAAAACTTAAAAGCTTAAATGTGGTTTTTCCTTATTTTTCCAATAAAAATAAATATAATGAATAAATTAAAAATCATAAAAATACAAAATTTGATTCTCTAAGTTTTTCCAAACTCAAGGAAGTCTAATAAAAATGTAAAAATAATTTTAGTAATTAAAACATTATTTTCTATTTAATTAAATCATTAAGACTTGCTAATAATAAAATAATAATAATAAAAATTTAATTCAAAAAATCATGAAATTTAGTTTAAATATTTCTCTGAACTAGAAAAACCTCTAGTAATTTTTTCATAAATAAAAATTTTATTTTGGAAAGTTAAATAAATCAATTTAAAAATGTCTATTTTTTAAGTTTAAATAAATATTTAAAAAATATTTAAATTAAATAAATATTTAAATTAAACTAAATTTTGAGAAGTCCACATATTCTCCTCTAACATTATAATTACCTCATGGATATGACACTCTAAATTCTCAAAGTCATTTGAGTTGTGGTTAATGAGTTATAAGGTGAAGTGCTTCAAGGGCAAAATAGTCATTTTAGACTTTGGTGTCTTAATCAAAATTTAGGATTAACCAGGGAAAAATGGAAAATTTTGAACTTAATAAACATGCTTGGATGATTGAAATACAATGGGATTAAAAGGTAGAAACTCACTCATCACCCTTGCACAACATCAATAAAATCATAATTCTCCTAATCTTCAACACTTAGAAGTCAATTGAGATCAAATGATTCTTAAGTAATGAGCTTAAGATAGAAAAGAGGATAATTTACTTTTCTCAAGCCCAAAGTTTAGGATGATGTGATCATTCCATAAAAATACATATCACTTAAATAAAATTTTGATAATCACCATTCCACCTATAATGATTATTAAAGGCTTAGTAGTGACATAGGCTCGATGTCTACACTCAATTGATCAGATTTAGAAGATAACATGATTGGTGATTAACATCCTTAAACACTACAAGCTTGGCCTTAATTGCGAGCACCACAAGCTTAAATAACCTAAACTTTCCTTAAGGGAACCCACCCACATAAACTTTAAACGAAACATCAATTGATTACATGGGTATCCTATTCTCGGAATAATTAAATTGTCAAGTTTCACTAAGCAACTGGGTAGTCATACTTCAATCTCTCATGATTAATGAAATAATATGATAAGTCCAAAATGAACTTGGAATATTTCAAGAGATCTTCAAAGTGGTCCAGGGTCATGCCTCGAGCACTTTGAAATTTATTAGACTTTTTGATGGGAAAACTAGACTTGCCTTAATTTTGTTCTAAAATCATCTACTAGGATCTTTTGAGATTCAATAAAATTATAACTTGGGGTTCGGTAGCTAAAAATTCATCTACCCTTGCACTTGAAATTTTCTGAAAAATTATATACATGTCTTACAATTAATAACCTTTCACGTGGAAGAACGAGAAGAATCGATAGGTAGGCTTTTAAATTAATGCATTTACCTTTCTGTACTTCTTGTCTCGAGCTTGCATGCTAAACAACATGTCACTCTGCATGAAAACCAAAACTACTGGGATAGCTACAAAACTAAAATCAATCAAGATAAATTACCAAAATTCAACTCCACAACATTCAAAATATAAGACAACTCAAAATTTAATTACAAACATCACAAAACAATAATTGCAACTGAAATAAGACGTCTCTATTGGATGATCGAGAATCCCTCGGAGAGGGTAACCTACGGTTGCTAACGAGGCTTCCCATGGTCTAAGTGAAAGTATGGAACTCATTAAGTTGAGTTTAGTAAATTCATTTAAACTAAGTAAATCTAAAAGAAAATATTTGTACCGGAACGAGAGAACCGAAGGATCTAACCAGTGTTACTCTAATCAACTTTAACATGCCCCATAATATTTAAAGAACCATAACCATAAGGAAACCTGATTTGACATCATAACCTAGCACATTAGAAAACTTAAACTCGTCATGGCAATGAGCTTAGAGCTAGCATTGTGGGCAGCACGACCATCTTCGACAGGAAAACATGTCTGCACCAGCTAAACTACTCTTGCTTTAGAATTAAATAGCCAAGCCATAGCACTTCGAGGTGGTTTGCTAATGCAACATAAATTCTCAAACTTTTCTTTAGTCCTTTTGTATAGCTCTACTGTACAATATAAACCCTAACTCGTCTTAGGATTCTAAGGTTATCGTTTGTCACGACCTAAATCCTCACATTTTCCAGGCTATTTGTGTGATCGTTTTGTGTGATCAGGCTATTTGTGTGATCGTTTCACACGAATGTAAGCCCTAAACTAATAAAATTAGCAGGATGAAACAATTAAATATTTTTTTCTCCAAAACTGAAGCCAAACAATAGGATGGACTGGGAAGTCACCGAGGTTCTCCTCCAGATCTATGACATCCCCTTGTTCTTCCTCCTTTAGATTCTACAATAAATGTTCCAAATTTGAGCCATTCCCATTCCACACCACTTTGTCCATTCCCATTTCACACCACTTTGTCCAATTTTGTTGAAAAGTTCTATCCTTTTGACCTCTTTGAAAATAAAATTCCCTAATTTTTATATAGAGTTTTCTTAGGTAACTTCGTTTATTCAAGATGTAATTAATTATATGGGCTTGCCCTTATAGAAAGTTTTTCCGAACCCAGCTTAATATAAACCCTATTTAATTTTTCATATTAAAAAGGGGAACTTTTCGGCTTATAAATAAAATGGTTTTTGCAGACCAAACAGATGTCATGCATTTCTTAGTTTATTTGATCGAGCCTCACCCTCAAGTCTTGTGTTTATCTTTCAGAATAGATACATGGCTTAAATTATAGTGCTCTTTCATTTGAACTATGAAAGATATGGGATCAGTTTGATTTCATATTTTTATAAACTTATATATATATATATGTAAATGTGTGTGTGTGTGTGTGTGTGTGTAAATTGAATGTCTTTCCGAAGTGGGCGATGGAAATCCAATTCCGGCGGCCGACAGCTTCCAACGGGCAACTCCTTAACTAAAATTGTGCCGACATCTATAATAGGGTAAAATGTAAATTTCTAAAATATTTCACTTTAAAAGCTAATTAAATTAGATGAGCCTAATGTGAAGGGCATGTGTTAGGAAGATAATACCTCAGCAATTGGAAGCCCTATACAAATAGTTAAATGATAATACAATCTTTTGATAAGATTTACGTTCATCTCATTCAACATTTTCCAAAATTGCAAATCTACCCATGAAGCCTTAAGAGCATGACAGTGCACTAAGCTTGATCTAAAATCACTTAATGAGGTTTAAAAAAGATAATACAATTAATTATAAATATTTCCCAAACACTGCAAGCTCAATCCCAATTGAAGAGGTGATGATTCCTTAATAAGTTAATTTCCTTTTAATGGTGTCCAACCACATAATTCTTAAGTGAAACATCAAATGATTGTCTAGTCAACTCATGGGTTTGTTAAAACATTAAAGTTTAATAAGCACAAGTTATAATATTACAACTAAATCAACTAGGGATGATCAAATTCAAGAACATAATAAGTCTAATTGAACTCAAAATGATTCAAAAAATTTTAAAAGATGTTCAAGATCCTATCCTGAGCACTTTTACAATCTCTTGAACATTTTGAAGGAAAATCAGACTTAATATTATTTATTGAAGTAGATCATCTCTAAGACTTTAAGGATCCACTAAGATATAATGCATGACCTATTAATTCACACTTCCAATAAAATCCCATACACTACTTATCCTACATCAAAAACTCAATGCTCAAGGATTTGAATTTAGATAAGGTATTTAAACTTTTATGAGTAATTGGGGATATTTTTGCCACATGAATCATTGGGCTAGTGTAAGTCAGAGGTTTAGGTGGCAAGGATAATGATGGAATTGCTTATGTTTGTTAGACGATGGATATGAAGTGGGATTTGGAATAGTATCTCCTTTCTCAAGGATCCTCAGTAAGGAGAGTGGATAGTACTGATGATACTATTCACCAGCTTTTGGTAGGAGTGCTTTTGGTAGGAGTTTCCCTCGACACACTTAAGATTGTGATAGTCGTAACTTGATTAGAGTGATTATCTTATAGATTATATTACTTTACAAAATATCTAACAAAAAATTCTTTTTACAAAATCAGTACTTTCACAGGATAATTGAAACTCTACATGCATGAATAAATTAATGAATTTGAATAAAAAATTATGAAAGGTTGTTGATTTAAACACTTGGATTTAGGTCTATCACCTTCCTCGGGCTTCCAGGTGATGAATTCTATCAAAATTAGAATTATAAAGCACACAACCCAGTTGTGAGTCTCCATCTTCACCAAAGTCTTACACTTAGCCCCAGTCTTCGAAGCGTGATAATAGAATTTTCTTTATTAAATTCCTATTTTCTCTCATGATTTAAATGAATTTTTTTCTTCACTAATTTCTTCATAATTTGTTCAAGTCTTATAATTTTGCTTAAATTTCTTGCATTCATTTATATTATTGTACTAAATCTTTTATAGCATAAAGAGAGGCCTAGATTTGCAATGTTATTCTTTAGTGCCTTCTTTTATATATTGCAATTTTATTATTCTTTTGTATTTACATATTACTTGCAATACCTCTTAGAATAGGAGAACAGTAGTCTAGTTGTATAGGAGGTAAACAGTGACAAGACACCATTCAAACTATATGCATGAACATTTTAAATTTAAACCCTAAACTTGCAATCATCACGACAGAAAGCTTGGAACATACTTCGTAGGAAGCACGACAAACATGCAAGGAAAGAACATCTTTGAGAGAGCAAAAGAGATGTTCAACAGATAATCTTTCCTAGTTTAAATAAGAACACTCCATAGGGCTTCAAGGTAGTCTGCCTAGTACGACAAAAATCCTCACATTTTTTTAGGTCTTTGCATAGCCATATTGTGCAATACAAGCCCTAACTCTTTTAGAGCTCTAAGGTCACCATTCAGTATGATATAAATCTTCCTATCTTTCAGGCTATTTGCATTATTAGATACCATGCAAATGAAAGGATGAATTAATGAAATTTTAGGATTAAAAATTAAATAATTTAATTCTTAAAGCATAAAGTCCAACAATAAGATAGTTTGGGAAGTCAATGAGGTTCAACTCAAAATTTGTGACATTCCCTACTTCTCATTCCTTTGGATTTCCAAAAAAATTGTTGCTCCTATTTTGAGCCACTCTCACTTAATTTTTCCATGTCCAACCTTAAAAACTAAACTTTGAAATCTTGAGGACAATACCTCTTGACATTATCAAGAATTTTCCTAAGTGATTCCGGTCACTTAGTATGTAATTAACTATAGTGGCTAGTCTGTATAAAGAACTAGAGATCCTAGGTAATATAAACCCTATTTAATTCTTATATTAGATAAAAAAACTTTTGGTCCTACATATAAAAAGGTCACAGACCAAATGGATGCCATAAACTCTTTACTTTGTATGGTCAAGCCTCAATAATAAGAAATGTGTCTAATCCTCTAGATAGGTACATTATTTGTCGTGTGATGCTTAGTTTTTTAAACTATTAAGGATATGAGGTCATTGGGTCTCATTTTCAAAAATCAAAATATTGCTTTAAAAAGAACAAAATTATACGTACATTAAATTAAACCCAAATTCTAGGTTAGATCAAGAATTGCGGCCAAAATCAAGATGTCGGTCCTCAGGAGAAGTCATCTCATTCTCAGTATTAGCTCTTTCTCCTTGTCTCCCCTCCAACTTACTTACCATTTTATGAATGTGAATATTGTGGTATTCTCTGTGAGTTTGGGTGAGTGTTGCTATCCTTTAGGTTGGGTGTCTACCTGTAAAGCACTAACAAGTTCCCTTTCAACGTCATTACCTTCAATGTCATTCTTCCAACCTCAATGCTCTGATTACTAGTTGCTCTTACCTAGTCAATTTATTCTAGTTTCCTCTTCTTTGAGGCAATTTCCTTCTTTTTACTTTTAAACTTTAACAATGACCTCTGATCACAAACTTCTTCTTAACTTGTTACGGTCAATGACACTCCTTAACATTCATTTTTAATTTATTCAAAGTCCAAATAACATTTAATGTCATTCTTGACTTGCTATGGTCAAGGCATTTTACTTCAATAGGTTTTGTACTAGCTTGAGATTAGACTTAGCTACAAACAACTATTACGTCGGTGTTTCTAAGAACTAAATTTTATTTCTAAAAATTTGTTCCTTAAAACATCACAACGCATAGTATTTTTTTCAAATATCGTCTGCTAATAAGGAGCATATGAGGTTTTATCGATAGTCCACCAGCTGCTAAGAGCCTCAAAATAGATTCTTAACCACAAACATTCCTCAAGTTTGCTCAAACTTTCCTCCTACTTTACAACGTGCATTCATAGGTCTCTTAAGAAAAAGAATCAAGTCACTGACTTTAATACAATTCCAAATTTTGTGGAGCCAATAGGTGTTTCTCTTGTAGACATTCTAGCTCCTTGAGTCAAATTTTAGCGCCTTCTCAGTGGTGATTTTGTTAGCTACAACAACTCTGAGAGATGGGAATTGTACTCCCAAAGGAAGTACAATCTCAGACCCGTACTTAACAACATAAGGTGTAGACTGAGTGAGCATTCTGAATGTCATTTTGTAAGCCCAGAAGGCTTCTAATAACTACTCATGCCAACTCCTTTTATTGTCATCAAGTGTTTTCTTTAGGATCCGAATGAGATTCTTATTCAAAACCTTAACCAAACTCTTTGCTCTTGGCTTAAAAAATGTGGAGTGATGCTAATTTATACAGTGCCTTCTAACAAAATTATTGATCTTTGTAGTTTTTGAACACCAAACCGTTATCTAAAATAAGTTTACGTGGCACACCAAACATGTACATGATTTGATTTTTAAAGAACTGAAGGACATGATGCCCTTTCACTTCTCTTAATGGTACCACCTCTACTCATTTTGAAAAGTAATTGGTAGCGGTGAGAATGAACCGGTGTCTTTTTTAGGATGGGGGTTCTATACGACCCACTATATCTATGCCCCAACACTTAAATGACGACGTTGCAATTGTCAGATGTAACACATTCAGGGGTTGATGTAGAACCTCTCCATGTATCTAACACTGTTGACAAGTTTTGGCTATTTTCATGCAGTCCGTCATTATTACTAGGCAGTAGGACCCTAGGCTTTTTATTGTCATTTTCATTTTCATTTCCAAACTTAACAGATGAGCATCATATAGTCCCTTGTGTACCACCTTAACAATTTCTTGAGCTTCTGACACTTTTAGATATCTAAGCACATCTGATTAAAGGATCTTCTCTATAAGACACTATATATTAAAGCATATGACAAAGCTCTTTTCTTTATCTGGAGTGTGGCTGACTTATCATATGATAGCTTTTACGCTTGTAGATATTCTTTAAATAGTTTATGCCAATCTTCTGTAATTTCAACAAATACTATCACTGTTTTCTCCTTTCCCAATTTATGCAAAGTATCCTTACCAATTTCAGACAGAACTTGTCATCCTTTGACTGTTATTTTAATGAAGTTTTCCTGTGGACAAGGTAATTCTTTTGTGAGCCTGGCCAAAGCATTTACAAGAGTATTCTCTCTTTTAGCAACTATGTACAAATTCACATTATGTATTTGCTCTAATTGATTCATTGTGTAATGGAAATAGTGCTTCATATTGAGCTTTAGGGTTTTATATTGTCAAGCGACTTGTTGGATAATCAGTTGTGAATCACTAAATAATGATGTTGATTATACCCATTAAAATTGTCAACTCCAATCAAGTTATAATAGCCTTGTATTCTGCTTCATTATTCATACACGGATAAGTTAATTGATAAGAGTTTCTTAGCAATCCCTTTTCTGGTGTAATAAAAATCATACCAATTCCTACTTTATCGGGCACTATCATTTCTGATTCTCTATACTATTTATTTATTTATTTATTTATTTATTTATATAATTTTGCTGGATTGAAAGCGCGCTTACAGAAAGTACAGGTTTAAAGTGTGTCTACCAGGCTCTATGTCATACCTTGGTGGATCCAATTTGTCCATCTGTGGGGTTGATTCCATCAATTAAATCATAATCTGTTCAAGTGTCCTCCAGATTTCCAAAGGATCATAAAAAAGTCCTGGATAATACCCTATATATTTCACAGTCCCTCGAATTGTCTCAAGTTCATTTTGACCTCATTATGTTGTTATGTGGTTCACCCAATTCATACTCTTAGCTCAGTGAACCTTGATGTTTTGATTATCTCTTTAAGTGGGGTAACTATCATTTAATATTTCACTTACGAATTATATGGGTAAAGGCCCTTAAAAGCAATTTGGCTTAATTAAGAAACTTAGCTGGTTTAATCCTTAAAGATATGCTTATAGTGTTTTTTTTTTAAAAAAACTTTTTAAATTAATTATTGTTAATTTTCTAAACCTCATTAGATAAGATTTTGATTAAGCCTAATTCACTACTAAGTCCTTAAAACTTAATAGGCAGATTTGTAATTTTAGAAAATTTTAAATATTCATGCTCTTAATCCTTTTGAGGAATCATAAATTATTCTAAAAAAACCATTAATTGCAGTTTTAAATTTGTGGGTTATGATCTGCCAAAGTCAATTCCCTTACCTCAATATCTTTTTATTTAATTACTCTTCCCAATTTCATCAATTTGAGAAATTACAAATTTATCCATAATGAGACTAAAGTTAGATTGGTTGCTACCATTTTTTCCCTTTTATATTTTAATCATCTAGACATGTCAATTAAGATCATTAATTACCCATTTGCCCTTTGATTAGGCCGAAATATTAATTTCAGGCTTGAACCTTAAAATTATCATTTTGCCATTAAGGCCTTAACACGTCATAATTCATTAAATTAAACTCAAATGACTTTAAATTTTATTATGCTACCCCACTTATGGGTTAATTAAAACGTAAGAGGAGAAAATGTGATTTTTTAGAATTTATTTAATTTAAATAATTATTTTAACCGTAAAAATAGGATTTTCAATATTTATTTATTTAATCAATTAAAGTAAAACTTTTGTTGAGGGAAAATATTATTAGAGGTTCCTTTAGGTCAAGGAAATACTTAGGTAAAATACCATGATTTTTTAAATTAAATTTTAATTTAATTTTATAATTATTTATTAAATTTTAGTGATGAAAAAAATATGTTTTAATTACAAAAAATTATTTTTATATTTTTATTAAATCTCTCTGAGTCGAGAGAACTCAAAGAAATAAATTTTATTTCTTATGATGTTCAAATTATTTATTATATTTATTTTAATGAGAAAATAAGGAAAATACATTTTAAGTCTTTAGACATTTATTTTTAACTTAGAAAAATGGGGGAAAATATTTTTAATGAAGTCCTAAGTGATCAAGAAACCATTAGGAACATTGTGAAATTATTTTTTTTATTTTTGAATTATTAATTAGTTTTAATTTAAAATATAGCTAAAAAATGAAGTAATTTCTCAAAAATAATATTTATTTTTCCTAAGTGTCCTTAATCACAGCAAACTCAAAAAATCACTTTTCATATTCTTTCTAAGTGTATTTAATTTGATATAATTATTTTTGTACAAAAATGCAGTCTTCCTCATAAAATCAACTTTAGTATTCAAACTTAATCAAATAATTTTCAATTTTTTACATTGAATCAACATTATCTTTGCACATATTGTGGAATTATATTCATTAGTTTTTTATTAAAATTTAATTTAAATAAATTAATGTAATACATAAAAATTTAATTAATAATAGAAATGCACAAATCATTCAAACCATCACGATATTTTTCCTAAACTTCTCTGACTACAAGAAACCTACTAAAATTTATCTCAAAAATTTTCGAATGATATTTTAATTTATATAATTAATTAAAGCCAAAATAGCCATTCTAGCTTGAAAATTAGGATTAGAAGCACAGAGACACTCTCTAACCTTGGAAAAATCAGAGAACATCCCCTCTATCATGAGGAAGAAACCCTAAAAATTTTAAGCCATGATGAATAATATTTAATCATAACGAATTAAAATACCACAGAAGTTAGTTAATAAATTAAAAATTAAAGAGTCAACAAATAATTTTTATTTTTAGTCCATATTGTTCTCCTTTATTCACTGAGCAAGAGGGTATATTTATTTAATTTTTATGATTTTCTTATGCAAACTTATAGATTTTCTAAGGTGGACTGATTTAAAAAAATCCATAAATCTCTACATTCCTATTTATCCACCACAGTACCACGCAGGTATTTTGGTAAAATTAGTGTGTCAATCAACCTACTTGAGCCATGGACCAAAAAATTTCTTGTTTTGGTTCCTCCATGTATTGGTCTTAGCTAAACCTTATCCTAGAGCTAGTGGGTCTAGGGGACCATTTAAATGAGTCTCTCAAAGGGCTAGGGGATCAATGTTAAGCATGTTTAGGTTTTTGATAGTTAGTAGAAGTGTAATGTGCAAGTGTCTGTGTGAGATCAACCAAGATCACACCACTAGAGGATTAACCCTAAGGCAAACTAATTCTATGGGGACTCTCTTTCAGCTCCCCCATATTGACCCCACCTACTAAGTGCTAGAGGTTAGGACCAATATGTGAAACTTCAAGTTGAGCAAAGAAGAATTTAGAGTTTATAATGGTGAGGGTTCCTTTTCTAGTCCTATAGGAATAGTCAACAGGAAATTCCTATGGCTAGACCCTAGGCTATTAAAGAGGAAACACTAGACCTCAACCAAAAGTGAGGTCAACAGGTCACTAACCTCATGACATTCCCATTTCTTTGGGCCTTCGCCTCCATGGCACACCAACCCTTTAGCCTTAGGGTAGTGAGTATAAGTGTAATGTGCAAGTGTGTGTGTGAGACCAATAAAGCCCATACCACCAGAGAGTTAACCCTAAGGCTAAGTAATTCTATGGGGCTATCTTTGAGCTCCCCTATATTGACCCCACCTACTAAGTGCTATAGGTTAGGACCAATATGTGGAGCTTCAAGTTGAGCAAAGAAGAGTTTAGAGTTTCTAACGGTGAGGGTTCCTTTTCTAGTCCTCTAAGAATAGTCTAAAGAAAAGTCCTATGGCTAGAATCTAGACTACTAAAGAGGAAAGACTATACCTCAACCAAAAGTGAGGTAAATAGGTCCCTAACCTCATGGCATACCCATTACTTTGGGCTTTGCCTCCATGAGACACCAACCCTTTCAACTCACTGTCTCCACAGCATGCACTTTCTCCGGATCGCTTCCTTCACGACTATTGGTTGCCTGAATGTGGAAGGAGATATTTGATTTAATATAGTATATATATTTTTGAAAAGTAAAATTTTAATTTTTGAAAATATGAGACTGAACTAATCCTATATAGACAATAGTTTAAATAAACAAGCATAACACCACAAGTGATGCATCTACCGTAAAGAGTAGACACATCGCTTGCTAATGTGGCTCAATTAAATAAATTAAGGAATTTATGACATCATTTTTAGTCTGTAAAACCATTTTATGTTGATCGACACGTTTCCCTATCTAATGTGAAAAATTAGATAGGTTTTATAGTAAGTTGGGTTCTAAGGTACCCAATAAGGGTAAGCCCCTATAGTTAATTACATCTTAAATCAATGAGGTCACCTAAGAAAACTCTCAATTTAAATAAAAAAATTTGTCTTCAAGAATTTCAAAGGGAGGAATTTTCAAATATCGGACCAAGGTGTGTCAAATGGGAAAGGCTCAAATTTGTAACATTATTATAGAATCTAAAGGGAGAAAATTAGGGGTTGTCATAGATTCTGAGGAGAACCTCAAAGAATTCCTAAGCTATTATATGGTTTTACTTCAAATTTGAGAAGGAAATTATTGAATGTTTCATCCTAACATTATTATTATTTAGGGCTTACATTTGTATGACACAATCATGTAAATAACCTGAAAGATAGGAGGATTTATGTCACAACGAACGATAACCTCAGAATCCTAAAATAAGTTAGGGCTTAAATTGCACAGCATGATTGTGAAAAGGTCTAAAAATGAGGTGAAGATTTATGTTGCACTTGGAAAATAACCTTGAAATTCTATGGCTTGTTATTTAATTCTAAGAAAAGATTTGCTATTGTAGGTCCACTTGTTGTTATAGAACACTGCCTTCGAAGTTAGCTCCATGCTCCTCGTCAATGTAGCAGTCTTAAAGTTTATGTTATTCAAGCATTATGGGGGGTTAAAGCTGGTTAGAGCGACACCAGTTAGGATCTCATGGTTCCCTCATTCTGGTACCACTATTTTCTCTTGAATCTACTTAGTCTAAATGAGTTGTTAAACTCATTTAAACTAGTAAGATCTCATTAGCAACTATGGGTTAACTCATCTGAGGGACTTCCATAAATTCAAGAGGACGAGTTATAAAGTTGTTATTATGTTTTGAAAATGTTATTTAATTTTTAAAATATGTTGTGTTTTTCATATAAAGTAAAGAAATGCAGGTAAAAAAATGCTATAAAGTAAAGAAATAAAATGACAGTGCATAAATTATAAATGGTACCTGTCATCTTCTCGTTACTCGAGTTGTATGGTTAGCATCATAAAGAAGAATATATTTGCAGAAATTAAATATATTATAGGAAAGTAAACGAAAGCATCTGGTACAGAAATGTCAAAACTGAGTCATAGCAAAACCCGAGTAAAAAGAAAACCCGTAGTCACATATGAAAGACCATAATTAGGTGTAAAAGATGGGTAAAGGTGAGGGCTCAAAGCTGAACAGTGTGCTTCCTGACCATAAGTAAGAGCTACCAACCCAACAATCTATGGAGGACATTCCTAACCTCTATCCAAGTGATTAACCATAAACCTCTACAAATTCTCATTTGAATTTAATTTTCATGCATACAAAGCTTAATTATCATGTAGAAGAAATTTTTGTTAAAAATATTTTGTATAATAGTGCAGTCAACAGGTTCATCAATTTAATCGAGCTAGGACTACAAGTAACCTAAGAGTATCTGGGGTAATCATCTTCTTAAGAATTGTCAAATAGTACCATCAGTCCTTATCCTCTCCTTTCATTAAAATTTTTTTAGGTAAGAGATACTATATCGAAATCCGACATCATATCCCTTATTTTAGCACACATTAGCATTATTGTCATTGCCCTAACCACCTAGACCACAGAATTACACAAGCCTGATTATCTATTTGTGGTTAAAGAAAATCCTTAATTTCACACAAGAATTTGAAAACCTTAGAGAAGACTTAAATCCTTCAGCATTGGGTCAATTAATATAGGATAAGTAGTGTAGGGTATTTTTATTGATTAGGTGAATTAACGAGTCCTGAGGCATAACTTGGTGGATCCCTAAAAGTCTTAATGGATGATTTTCTGGAACAAAGTAAAATAAGTTCATTTGTCCTTCAAAATATCCAAAAGAGCGTAAAAATGTTTGGGGCTTAACTCTAAACAACTTTTAAAACCCTTTGAACTATATCAAGTTCATTT
The DNA here is from genome assembly GCF_001263595.1 of Phalaenopsis equestris. Classification (NCBI taxonomy): domain Eukaryota; kingdom Viridiplantae; phylum Streptophyta; class Magnoliopsida; order Asparagales; family Orchidaceae; genus Phalaenopsis; species Phalaenopsis equestris. The sequence continues at coordinate 119,207 of NW_018238376.1, read as the reverse complement.
GAGCACATTACATTGTTTAATTAATCATCTGATGTTAGATTTAGCTTCAATGAATTAATACACCCTATGCTCAGTTAACATTAATATTTCCTTATTAACTTGATATTTTACTTAAAAGTTATGTAAATGGGTACCGGTAGGGAAATGTTGACCACACTTTTGGTTGAGGTTTAGTTTTTCCTCTTTAGTAGCCTAAGGACTAGCCATAGGACTTTCCTATTGACTATTCTTAGAAAACTAGACATGGAACCCTCACCATTACAAATTCTACACTCTTCTCCACTCAACTTGGAGTTCCACATATTGCTCCTAACCTCTAGCACTTAGTAGGCGGGGTCACTATGGGGGAAACTCAAGATGGGTCACCCTTAGGACTATTGGACCATAAGATTGACGTTGGGTGTTGGTCTAAGGCTAAGGCACTGGCTAAGGCACTCACTTGCAACACTTGCAATCACTTGCACTCACAATCACTCACTACCCTAAACCCAGAATTTATAGGCTCTGGTCCCTTGATACTTTTGGGAGGCTCCTGTAGGTGGTCCCCTAAACCTATTAGCCCTGGGCTAGGGTTTAGCTAAAATCACTACATAGAGGACCAAAATGGGGTTTCCATTGGTCCATGGCTTATTTATAGTGGTTGGTACCTCAACTCTACCAAGACAACCAACCTAGCCTTTTGCCCTTGAATTTCCCCAAATTATCTAGATCATTTAGGACCCCAAATTTGGCAAAAATTTCAAAATCTAGCCAAAATACCCAACTTGACTCAAAAATCATTTCAAACACCTTGAAAACACCCAAACTACCCAAAATCACCAAAATTCGCCAAATTACCAAAATACCCCTCCTTACCCCAAAATTCCAAAAATTAAAAAAAAATCCCAAATATTCCTAATTTCATTTTTCTCAACTATCACATGACCCGATTTGGCCAATTTAACCATCTTTGATCAAAACCCCCAAATCACCCTTTAAAGGCCCATATTTTTTCCCAAATCACTCCAAATGTCCATCAATTTGACCCTAATCTGCCCAAATTTCAATCACAAACTCAAATTCACTTTCAATATGAAAAAAAAAAAACCAAATCCAAGCTCAATTGACCCATGCTTTGAGCCCACTTTTGATTTAGATCAAAACCCAATTTTGGCCCTATAACTTGGTTCCACTAAATTGAACCCATAGTCCACTCAATTGGCCACAATTTTTGTTGAAAAACCTTCATAACATCCCTATACATCAAACTTAACCTTAAATTATCCTTGGTGAGGCCTCAAATTCATTTGATTTCAACCTAAGTCCAAAATCCCCAATTTTGCCTCAAATTAGTCATGTCCCTAAACTTCACCAAATTGATGGCCTTAGCCCCAAAATTTCCACTCCATCTTTTCATGAAAAATCTTTACAACATCTCCCTTGATCATGTGGACCATTATTTGGACTTAGCCCAACGCTAGCCCAACCTAGACCCATGTCTATCCCAACATACCCAAATTGGCCAAATTTCAAAAATCCCTCAAATTGACCTACCAATTGAACTCAAAATCACTTTAACCCTTCACCAAAAATCTTCATGACAATCATCTATACAATGTTAATCAATCAATTGTGTCAATTGACATGGCTAACCTAGCCCAAACCCAAACTTTGATCACTTGAACCCACATTGGACCTATGCACTAAAGATAGCCTAACTACCCCAAAGTCATCAAATTAAGTCCACCTTAGCCATGAATTGGACCCTAGTAACCAGTATAAACGTCTTAAAACCACCTAAACTAAGCCATGGACCAAAGGTCCCCTAAATCAAGGGATTTAATGCCATATTTGCTTAAGCCTTAGATATTTTTTTTGAAAATAAAGCTTAAAATCATTAAATTGTTGTGACATATTCCCCTGGGTTAATTGAGCTCCTAGCCACCTCCCCCTGCGGCCGGGCGGGCCGGCCTAGTGGCCAGAAAATGGCCAAACCGAGAGCCACCCCCTTGGGATTAAACCCAATTCAAACCTAGAGGCCATATCATCCAAATTGAAGCTTATAGCCTCTCTGCCCTCAACCTAGGCAGCACATTCCACCCCCAAATAGGCCATGACAGCAAGCCTAAGGCCATTTTTATAAAATGTTGCCCTCCACGGCCATGGAGGGAGAGCTGAAAATTACTCTAAGAGACTTCCCTAAATTGATCCCAAAGCATCTTTGAGACCTCCTCAGTGCAACTCAACCACCACATTGATCTGAATTCTCTTGCTGGAGCCAAATTTTTGAGCTCAAAACCTTACCAGAGATAGGGAAAAACTCTCCAGACCTCTAAACTCCACCAAACTCAAACTAAACTCACCCACACCTTCACAAAAGTGAAAGGAGCTAAAGCCCAATAAAATTCCCTTCCCACAGAGCTTTTACCATAGCTCTAGACTAACACCCAAATCCGGCCATGTTCGAAATCATATCTATGCCTCACACCAAGACCAGAGACTCAATCCTTAGCCTCTTTGGATCGCCTCTTTGGACTTAGCCTCTTTGGATCACAACAAACATGCCAAGACTCTTTGATCGAAGCTTCAATTCTCAGAGCAGAGGTATAAAACCTCTCTTCCTCCCGGGCCCATTTTGATTCTAAATTTAAGTAGTAGGCTTTATTTAATTGCATGATTACCAAATGGAAGTGTTCGTCTCACTTAAACGAGTCCATAGGATCAAACCTAAAGTGATTTGGTTGAGTCTAGGTCGAGATCTTAAGGTTTTAATGTGGACGGTCACGGGATCACTCTATCGGGGATGATGACAGGCAACCGTTTGATCAAGCGTGTATCTAATGGACGGAGGAGATTGAGCCAGACAGTGCTTCGGAACATAAACTACTGGCCGAGTTAGTGCTGAGGAGGATGGCAGCGGTAAATGGGAGTGCGCCACGTGTAGTTCAGAGCTGCCTAGGATCTACATGGTGCCGCGCTGTTTAAATATATAAATAGGGATTTTTCCTATTTATTTAAATACCCCTAACTTAAAAATTTTTTATCTTGGTGTAGAAAAATTACAAAAATAAAATCAAAATACTCTTTCGCTCAGTGAACAGAGGAGAAAAATGTGGAAATAATTTTAAGTCCATGTGATGCATATTTTATTTTTTATTAATTAAACACTGATTTGAATCTTTGGATTCTCCATGTATGTAGACTTATCACCATAGATTGAATTTTTAGCATGTTGTTGCCTCTTCTTGGGGAACATTCTCAAATTTTTCCAAAGTCAGAGGAGGTCCCTAGACAGAGAATCACATTTTTCAAGTTTATGTACAGTATTTGATTAAAATAATCAAGGAAATTAGTATGTTGCTTAGAAAAATCCAAGAATATTTTGGAAGGTTTATGATGACTAGATAACCCTTGGGAAAATTTCTCATAACTCAATTCATTCAAAATACACATAATCTTCACAAATCCTAAATCAATAAGATAAATAATTTTGGAAAATACAAACAAAAAAATTACTTGATTGCTTACCTCCACTATTATTTAAGATCTAGAAAACTCCCCATAAAAATTTCAAAGCATTTTGAGTCCATTTGATGGCCTAAATTGATTTTTCAAGTTAAATCACTTTTTTGGCATTTAAATGATTTTTTAAAATCAAATTTTAAAATCAAAATATAACTGATTTTTTAAAATCAAAATATAACTCAAAAATTTATAAAGACTTATTTTTTGAGTTCTCTATGATTAGAGGTATTTTCTAAAAATCAAATAATATTTAAAATAAGAACATGATTTTTAACCTATTTTAAATATTTAAATAATTAAAAATCCCTAAAAATCACAAAAATAATAAAATTCATGAAAATGTTCTAAGTTGTTTCTTAAGCACTTAGGAACAATTGAAATATTTTTCCTAGTTTTCTAAATAAAGATATTCAATTTCAAAGATTGAAAATAATTTTTAAAGGCTAAAATGGGTTTTCACTAAAAATACTGTCAAAAAATCAAATAAAATTCAAAAAAATATAAAATCTTCTCCTCTAAGTTCTCTTACCTTGGGAGGACTTTTTAAAAATATAAAACTTAATTTTTTTTCCATTTGAAATATTTTATATCTAATTAATACCCCAAAATTTAAAATAATTCTTAAAATTCAAATAAATTTTAAAAAAATCATGAAATTTGGTCCAAGGTCTTCTCTAACCAAAGCCTACCTCCAATGAAAATTTTAAGAGATTTGGATTTACCTTAGTCAATTTAGGAATTTTATTTGAAAAATCCTATTTTTGCATAAAAAAGATTATATAAAATAAATTAAATTTTGAAAAATCACATTTTCTCCTTTGATGTCTTAATTGACCCTTGAATGAGGTAGGATAAAAATTTCAAAGTCATTTGAATTGAATTTTACAAATTATGAAGTGTTAGAGACTTAGGGGCAAATGTGTAATTTTGGAAATTTAGCATTAATTAACATTTAGGCTTAACTTAAAAAGGGAAATGGGTAACCTCAGATCTTAATATTTTGAGACCAATCCCACTTTCTTAATTAAGTTAATGAATTTCTTAAATTATTAAAATATGGAAGTTTATTAAAATTAACTGATCCAGACTTAGGGGTAGGGGTATGATTTTA